>NC_091951.1:312353002-312653002 GCF_031021105.1 Erythrolamprus reginae
CTAAAACTCCTTTGAAATTTGGCAGCAAAAAGCCATGGTTTTGCATCTATTTTTTACAAAACAAACCAAACCAAAAGATATGCATAATGCAGCAATAGATATCTTAAAAAGTATAAAAAATACTTAAAATTTCCAGCTTAAAAAACCCTATTAAAATGTCATCCTTAAAGTGATGTCACTATGTCATAGGCCATCAGAATTAATGTGGCCCCTATATATGTAGTCTGCACAAAATTATTTGCTACAGCCTTAACATACGCATAGGACAGAGTGCTTATTAATCAAATTCTGTTCCAACTGTTTCCTTTTATTTTTAAAACTTTAAATCAGAACACCTAGCCTTCAGATTTAGTTATAAAAAGGTACTGTGCAGCCCTCAAGGATATAAACAGATCACTTGTCTGCAGCTCCAAAAAGTAACCATTTGCTATAGAGAATTTCAGGAAGATATAGGTAATGATCAAATTACTATTGTAATTGAAGCTGGCAATGATGATCGTAAATCATGATAGTTGTAAAGTGGGTCATCATCACATTTACAACCTTTTTTGCAGTTATTGTTAAGCGAATATAACAATTACAAAGTGAGCCCATTGTTTGCTATGGGGCAGTTTTGCCAGAAACTAGACATTTTCTGCAAAAATGTTATACTGTAATTGCTTGTGATCACATGACCATGACACACTGCAAACAGCCTTAAATGTGGACTGGTTGTCCAGTGTCTAGAAAGCAATCACATGACTATGGGATGTGGAGGCTGTTGGAAATTCAAAATGAGTTCCTCTTCCCGCCACAAAATACTTTACTCCGCCAGACTTGAAATTCTTTGATTAGATAACTTAGAACTCCGTCATCTCTGTTCCGACTTAACAATAGTTCATAAAATCATACACCAAAATGTCCTTCCAGTTAGTGACTACTTCACCTTCAACTTTCCAAGTCTGCGGAGAGGGGCGGCATACAAATCTAAATTAATAATAATAATAATAATAATAATAATAATAATAATAATAATGGTGCAACAACACATGGGCACGTAATAGATTTAAACTAAATGTCAACCGCTCTAAACTAGACTGCAAAAAATACAACTTCAGCATTAGAATAATCAACACTTGGAATGCTCTACCTGACTCTGTGGTTTCTACTCCTAACCCCAAAACCTTTCTTTAACTATAGATTATCCACAATTGGCCTCTCTCCCTTTCTAAGAGGTCTGTAAGGGGTGTACATAATAAGCTTTTAGGGGAGTCCACTATAACATAGAATAGTGACTATAATACTGTTCTTCGGGCGTGTCCTAACCGCCCATAATTATAGGGTAATTAGTCCAGAAAGACACACACCACACGATAGAAGGAAAACCAAAAGTCTTTATCAACAGAAAAACAAAAACAGCTCCCTTTTTAAATTTTCTGATACACACAAGGCACAGGTTAAATGCAATCCAATTTCTCACCCAATAACTGGGAAACTGAGTCCAATTCTAAAGTCCAGAAAGTCCCCCCACAAACTTGAACAGGAAAACAGCAAAAACCACAATCTTGACGAAACTATGAATCAGATAAACTGCCACGAGGCTAAAAAAGCACGCTGCTCTTTTATCTGTAGCACTAATTACAGCAGCCCCACCCAACCACAGGTGGCCTCACTTATCTCCTGTAATAATCCTTCAGTTGTTCTCTCCTATGCATCACTCTCCGCCTGCGTGGATCTGTCATAAGTTATTGTTCAGAATCCAGGGATGATAAGAATGATTGATCTCCTCCTGGGCAGTCTGCCAAACTCCCCGCTTCCCTGCTACTCACGCTTCCTTCGTCAGAGGAGCCTTCGTCAGGAGATTCTATCAGAAGCAAAACAGACCTGTGGCCTGTCGATGTTTCCCCCACCTCCACCTCCATATTCCTTGGGGCAGGAGCTGGGCCAGAGCCAACCACAACAAATACAGTACATATTTCCATCTGGATATCATCAACTTTTCTGGAGTTGAATTCAAACCAATTCACAGCTCTAATACTTACGTTGTCAAATTAAAATCCATTGTTACTTTTAAGAAATATGAATACCAGGAAGAGAAATGTTACTGTAACCCTGTTAGATTTGTGCATAAATGAAGAGCCGATTTAGTGGGTTTAGCCTTTTCACATCAGATCCAGGCATGGTTTCACTTACTTTTACTACTGGTTCAGAACTGTGAACACGCACACAGGGCACTTCTGCACATGTGCAGGTCATCTGTGATGACATCAGGGTGGGTGGGCGGAACCTCCCCTTCCGCCATTACCAGTTCGTCCAAACTAGGGAAACCCGGTAGCAACCCGCCACTGATCAGATCCTTTTAAATTTCTCCTATTAAAGTATTGAATTAGCAATGCAAATACATTGAGGGTATATATTAAGTAAATATGGAGGGAAACTATTTCAGCTATAGTGGTGATGCTATCCCTTCTACTAGAAGAACTTGGATAAAAACCATTCAGAAGTCTACACCACCCACATGCCTTTCATAAGCCAGGCTATAACAGGTCATAGAAGAGAAGTAACATTTCAAAAAAAGAGTAGGTGTGTTGCACATTCATTTTCCAGGCTATTCAACACAGAAACAATATTAACAATGTGGGTGGTACATGAAGCAGGAAGGATGGCAAAAGAAAGAGAGAGAGAGGGGATGGCATAACTGTCCTTGAATGTTTTCATAGTATGGACCTTTCTGGGTTATTGTTTATATGCATGCCTTATTCAGCTAGCTAGTTTAAAGTCATGGTAACATGGTATGATTTACTTGCAGACAATTTTATTTTTAACAATGATTCAGCTGTTAGAGTTGTATTAACCATTTGTTTCACATACTACAGTTTAAAAAGGAAAGGCTTTCTCTGATCTGTCTTGATTTGATTATCCTCAATACTTTTTATGGCAACAACATGGAAATGGTTGCTAATATGTTTAAGGTTGTTTTCACAACTTTTTGGTCTATCCTACTTCAGACACATTTTGCAAAGACCTAACTCCCTGGAGAAAACTCTAATGCTGGGAAAGTTGGAAGGAAGAAGAGGAAGATGGCCAACATCAAAGTGGATGGACTCCATTACAATGGTGATAGGTCTAAAAGAATGTCTACATATGATCACCAAAATTCAATGCTGAATTGATGGCCCATCAGTGATGGGTTCCTATTGCTGCACTCCACAGAGCTGCAGTGTGAGGTCCCCAGTGATGACGCAATTTTTGGCAATTTTTTTCTGGCGTCTCCCGAGAAGGAGCTTCTCAGCTGTGCTTCGAGAGAAGAATATCATTATTAAGACTAGAATGGGCGGGAAGGCTTCTTCCAACATGGAGAAGCCGTGGAAAAATTGCAGAAAATTGTATTATCAGTGGGTTCCTACTCATATGGCACTCTGGACCGCACCGGTAGGAACCCACAACTGTGGCCCATGATCATTCAATCATACTGTCCTATCTAGCCTATACTCTTTATAACAAAGAATGTAGGGAATACTCTTTGTGTAGCCACAATGCATGCCTACATTCAATTCCTTTTTCAATGCATCTTTCAGCAGTCTGACTTTCAGCTCAGGCAATTTTCCACCGTTGCTACAAATTCTGACAGGTGAAATATAAAGAAGGCACCAAAACTGCAGAAAAATGAAGTAGATTAGATTAGTCTATACAAATAAGAAACATACTAGACCAAAGATGGTGAACCATTTTTTCCTTGGATACTAAAAGATCATGCACACACACTATCACACATACACAAGTGCCCACCTATAATTAAATGCCTGGGGAAAGCAAAAACAGCTTCCTTTGCCCCCCGGAGATCCTCTGGAGGCCAGAAATGGCCTGTTTCCCAACTTCTGACGGGTCCAGTAGACTCATGTTTCGCCCTCCCCATGGGCCAAAGGCTTCCCTGGAGCCGTGGGAGGGTAAAAGCGCCCTCCAAAAACGCCCTCCCAGAGCCTCTGTGCAAGCCAAAAATCAGCTGGTTAGCACACACATGCATGTTGGAGCTGAGCTAGGCCAACAACCTGTGTGCCAGCAGATATGGCTCCGCATGCCACCTGTGGCACCTGTGCCATAGGTTCGCCATACCTGTACTAGACTCTAACTTATACTGTGATTATTCAGTCCTTTGTATTTCTCTTGGAAGGAAATTGGGGAAGGGAGATCCTCAAGAAACACATATAGGATCAAATGTTATTTCTTCCATGCTAATAAATGAATTATACTGAAAGTCGGTATGAAATATAAAACATACCGTATTTCTCCGTACTTTTAGGAGAAATCCAGAACTTTGGAAGAATAACTGTACATTTTCTATATTTCAGACCTTTTAATTAAGATATGAAACTGTCAAGGAGACAATGTTGGGGTCCCCAAAGCAAGCTAAACAAAGATAAAATATTTATGCTTCTAGAAATTATGATTTTATTTAGTATATCTGGCCAATTAAGTTTTTCTATAAATCAAAGAAGATATTACCAAAATTATATTAGCTACAAGAGGTAACACTTTGCTTCTATATATCAGCAGTTTTACTCAAGCCTTGCTTCTGTAGTTTCTAGGGGAATCTCAAAATTTATTATGGGAATTAAACGCTAGAACAAATTACTGGATTTACAGTGTTGTTTATGTTCGGTTTAGGATGTTGTGGAAACAATCAATATGAATATCGTCTGTTTCGAAAGGTTTTTCTTATTCTTTCAAAATTACCGCAAAAGTTGATAAATACATAAAATATGTTATAGATTGATATAATGCCAACACAATTCAGTCTACTTCTAGATCGGTTACATTAAAAAAATTTTTTTAAAAAATTACTATATAAACTTTAAAAACAAAATAAAAAATAAGAAAAAAAGCACCACAACAAAAAAGAAGAAAAACACACAAAAAAATACAAAAAATGAAAAAAAACAACCCATTATAAAAAACATATCCAAGCTATCAACACAACAAATATACATAGATATCTATTTATCATATTGTGGTACACATATCGACTTTTATTCTATGCTTTAAGATTTCCTTTGTGAACTTCATTATAAAATTTACATCAATTAGAAGTGTAAATATAACACCAATTATTCATATATATATTTCTCAATTTGATGTTGATATCATAAATTATCCTGTCTTTATTATGTTTAAAGTCTGAATCCTTGGAGAGGGGTGGCATACAAATCTAATTTATTATTATTATTATTATTATTATTATTATTAATTATTATTAAAAATATTCCTTCCATTTTCATACATCATTTTGTTTCCTTTTGTCAAGCCACTCGTATAGTAGTTTCCAAGTTTTATAGTAGTCCGAATCGTCTTTATCTTTTAATTCAATAGTCATTTTGTTCATTTCAGCACATTCGTTAGTATTTACAACTACTATAGGTCTTAAGTTTGAATTAGTAACTCATTATGTTTGCTATAAATATGATAATTAAGTACAACCAATAAATAAAGTACTTGTATGTGCAACAATTCTAAGTCAGGTCGCAAAAGCAAAGAAAGGCTGAAAATTGGCAAAATCTCATGCATACAAGCGTCCTCGTGTGAGATTTTGCGAATTTTTGCCAATTCTCCTATACTCTCACACACATTATCAGATGCGCATGCATTGCCGCTTCCAATACTGGAATGGAGATCCTAGGCGTACCAAGAGCAGCCCACCCTTGAATGAAGCCAAACATCAAGCTTCCACTTTCTATACTATCATTATTGTTAGCATATAGCATGGAAAAGGGGGATGGAATGTTGAGAGAGAGCTAATTTGAATATTGGTATGTAAATCAGTTTTTGGCAGTTGGAAGACAGAATTCTTTGGGGATTCGTATGCTGACTGTTGGTGAATTTGCATCATAGAGAGCATATGTAGAGAGAAATATAGTTATACTGTCAAGTTGTTTATTTGTGTAAATATGAAAGCAGTTCAATGAGTCTGTATTGGTTGCCGATCAGTTTCTGATCACAATTCAAAGTGTTGGTTATGACCTATAAAGCCCTTCATGGCATCGGACCAGAATATCTCCGGGACCGCCTTCTGCAGCACGAATCCCAGTGACCAGTTAGGTCCTACAGATTTGGCCTTCTTCGAGTCCCGTCGACTAAACAATGTCGTCTGGTGGGACTCAGGGGAAGAGCCTTCTCTGTGGCGGCCCCACCCCTCTGGAACCAGCTCCCCCCGGAGATTAGGATTGTGCTCACCCTCCTTGCCTTTCGTAAACTCCTTAAAACCCACCTCTGCCGTCAGGCATGAGGGAATTGAGACATTTCCCCCAGGCCTATATAGTTTATGCATGGTATGTTTGTGTATATGTCTGGTTTTTAAATAAGGGTTTTTAGATATTTTTAAATATTAGATTTGTTGCACATTGTTTTTTTGTTATTGCTGTGAGCCGCCCCGAGTCCGCAGAGAGGGGCGGCATACAAATCTAATAAATAATAATAATAATAAGCATAAGTTTTATATTGGAGTCATTGTATCATATACTAAAATATACATTGTAGCATGGTTCTGCTAGGAAGACTTTGCTGTATGAAGTAAAGAACATCACTTGAAAAACATAAATAACATAGAAATCAAACAATTATCAGGCAGAAGTTTCCTGTCGCCACCACTACCAATGTGGTTGCATTCGCAGCTCCGCAACCCCAAAATGTGTGTGAAATACACCTGCATGAGATTTGGCTTTTGCGCATGTGCAGGAAGCTAAATCTCATGTGAGGATGCTCACCAATTTTCAGCATTATTTTACTTGGTGGAAGGGAAAAAAAGCCCAAAATTGGCAAAATCTCTCTCACGCAGGGTCCTTGCATGAGATTTGGCTTCCTATGCATGCGCAGACACCAAAACTCGCACTGGTACATGAGTCAGGCATACAAAGCTACACGTGTAGCTCCATTTTTCCTACAGGAATGCTGCTTCCCGCCGTTCCCCCCCAGGAACTCAATACTGAATTTTCATATTATCTCTATTGGGTAGGAATGTGGAATGAGCTTCAGTCAGGTTCTTTGTTAACAGCTTGATTTTTCCTTGTTTTTCTGTGAGCCTTTTATTATGAGTAATATTTTATTTTGGGGGAGGGGTTGCTCCCCATGGAAGGAAGGAAGAGGAAGGAAGGAAGGGAGGGAGGGGGAGGGAGGGAGGCAGGCAGGCAGGAAGGCAGGAAGGCAGGAAGGAGGAAGGAGGGGGAAGGGAGGGAGTACCACAAAAACTTGGCTGGCACTAGGCACAGCTTCAGAGGATGCTTTGAAACAGCACAGCAAAGTCTGGAAGGGATCTCAGAGGTCATCTATTCCAACTCCCACTCCCCGGCAAAATGGACTGCTAACTTGGCCATACCCACCCAGTCACATGACCATCCCCACCTGGAGTTACACCTACCTGACCTTCAAGCTGCGCCCACAAAATAAGTCACATCCACAGGTAGGGAAAAATTCACATTTCAAACCCTGGATTAAAGTCAGTTTGTATAGTGGTTAAGGTGCTGTCCTAGAAACTAGGAAACTGTAATTGTAGTAGTCCTACTAGATCAGTTACTTTCTCTTGGTCAGTGTTTTTCAACCAGTGTGCCGTGGCACACTAGTGTGCCGCAAGACAGGGTCAGGTGTGCCACGAAGCTCAGAGAGAGAAAGAAAGGAAGAGAGAGAGAAAAAAAGAGAGAAAGAAAGCAAGAGAGAGAGAAAGAAAGCAAGAGAAAGAGCGAGAAAGAGAGAAAGAGTACAAGAAAAAGAAAGCAAGAGAGAGAGAGAAAGAGAGGGAGGGAAGGAGAGAGAGAGAGAAAGACATAGAGGGAGGTAGGGAGGGAGAGAGAAAGAGAGCAAGAAAGAGATGAAGGAAGGAAGAGAAAGAAAGAGGGATGGAAAGAGAGAGAGAAAGAAAGAGGAAGGGAGAGAAAGTGGGAGGGAGAGAGAAATAGAGCGAAAGGGAGGAAGAGAAAGAGAGAATTTTTTTGTCCAAACTTTTTTTAGCCGCCCTCCCGCCTGCTCAATGTGCCCCAGGGTTTCGTAAATGTAAAAAATGTGCCGTGGCTCAAAAAAGGTTGAAAATCACTGCTCTAGGTGACTAATTAACTACACTTAACTGGATCAAGAGTGAGTTTAGCATGTGGAAGCAAAACCAAATTAGCTCTACCTTATAATAGCTCTGGGTTAAGTTTCCCCAGTGTGACATGTCATATAACTGACTCTTGTCTTCATATTATATGAACAAAGTACAGTATTTCAGGTTTAGCTTCCAGTGAGAAATCTAATATTTATTTCATCTGCTACTGAATTTTTTCTTAAGAGTCTAAGATATTTTCAACATTTTTTCCCAACATCATAACTAAGATTAATAAATATGTTCTTTTATGGACTGATAAATGGTTAGAAAAAGTAACAGAGGAAAGTTTTCAATATCAGAAATTAAGCCACTGAATCCCTTAAGCATTGGGACCAATGCTTTTTAATATGTTCATAAGCTGACAGGCTTTTTGCCATGCACAGCAATTGAAAATCAACCTCACACTCAATAATATTTTATGCCATTGAGTGTCATTATGGATTCAGGCTGCCCTAAAAAGTCCATAAATAAAAAGCTTTTAGACTGATATAATGACTCTTACTGGCTAAGGGTTTTTTATTTTCATCTCATTAGCTTCAGCTCTTATGTAAATAATCTGAGATAAAATGTAAACTCTTCCAATTTGCAGATGATAGAAAACTATTCATATTAATATATGATACTGTACTTTCATACTGAACAATAAGTGAAATTCTATTTGCTGCACTTGAAAAAAAGGATATACAACAGTGGTTCTCATCCTTTCTAATGCTGCGACCCCTTAATACAGTTCCTCATGTTGTGATGACCCCCAACTATAAATATAGCACCAATTCTCCTAACAGAGCTTTAAGTTGATTGGCAGGAAGGTCAGAGGGATACCCACATTGTAAATGCTTGATTGATTAGATTGTAAAAATATGTTCCAAAGCGCCAGAATAGCCTTAGTTCCTAACATCATGGGAAATTTGTTTTTTCCCATGGTCTTAGGCTACCCATGTGAAATGGTGATTTGACCCCCCCAAAGGGGTCCCGACCCCCAAGTTGAGAACCACTGATATACTGTAGGATGTCATGCAAATTTTACTGAAATAAAATGCAATTGATCCTTTTTAAAAAATATTAGATTTGTTTCATTGTAACATTGTTATTATTGTTGTTGTGAGACGCCCCGAGACTTCAGAGAGGGGCGGCATACAAATCTAATAAATTATTATTATTATTTATTATTATGACCAGTGAAAGGCTGCAAAAATTTTTACTACCACACTGTGGGTGTGGCTTATTGTGTGGAGTGGCTTGCTGGCCATGTGACCAAATGTGGGGGTGGCTTGACAATCATGTGACCAGGGGTGGCTTAAAGGTCATGTGACTGGGTGGGAGTGGCTTACCGACCAAGATCAGTTTTCAAATAGGTGCTTGGACTCTTTTTCAGTTGATTAAGTCACATTATTTGAATATCCACAAAAAGGACAAATGACAGACAGCATTATTTGTTGAGGAGCACAGTAACATTTTAAGGTTTTGTACCGAACCCACACAAGGCTCAATATGATAACAGATTAGGCAAGTAGCTCAATTTTCTTTAATTGCTATAAACGTTCAGTTCAAGCAATGATTAAAATTTAATTATTTAATTATTTCCTATTTTAAAAGTAATTAAGGATCATACTAAGGTACTAGAAAAGGAAGGACAATAAAAAAAATATTAAGTATTCAAATAAATATTGCATAAACTTATTACCCCTACTGCGACACTCCCAAAAGTGAAGGGCTACCAAAAATTTTATTATCACACTGTGGCCGTAGTTTATGCAGGACGCCCTGCATTTTCTTTCAAGATCGTTCAGTGCAAATTGGGTGCTCTGGGCTGGAGCTCCATTTTCGCCCCACTGCGTTCCCCAAAGTCCGGGCAGTAGCCCACCCCTGGTAGCAGCCCATCACTGCTTATGGCACACATTCATCATTAAGCTTCAAATTTGTATTCAGAAATTAATTGGTCCTAAATCAATAGGCACTGTGGAAGGTTCAGGCAGGGCTATAAAAGCAGCCCATTCCTAATAATAATAATAATAATAATAATAATAATAATAATAATAATAATAATAATAATAATAATAATAATGTACCTAGTTGAATTATTTATCATTATGAATAATAATAATAATAATATTATAATATTATAATATAATAATAATACTTATTATTATTATTTATAGATAATAATATAAATATTATACAAATCTAATAATAACTCCTAGGAAACCTCTATCAAACAGATACTTTAATGCCAGCCATCACTATACGGGTAGCAACAACAGCCATAAGGCAGACCAGCTGACAAACCAAGTTCAATCATCAATGGGGAGGCCGAGCAGGTTGAATGATTCCCACCCATCGGAGTTTGTGAACTAAACGTGGATTTTTCCAACAACCACAATTGGAAGAAACCACCGGCTGACACGATTCCCGCGTGTATCTAGCCGCTATTAAAAATAGCTTCCCTTTCAGCTCTTGAACGACCTTTTCCCTCAATAACGGGCCCGCAGGGGTGGGGGAGATATTGCGCGCGTTCGCGCCTCCTCCACCGGTTGCTTTCGCGGTTTCTGGCGGGAAGCGTCCCTCAGTTGGCTCGTTCTGCGCGCAAAACGGGCGTCTGGCTGCCGCGGCACCTGACTTAGAGCCGTCATTTCGCATAGAAGCGGCGGGGCTGACGAGGACGGCGAAAGTTGCTCCGGACCCTGTCACTTTCCATTCTTCCGTCCATTTTTTTTTTGTCCTCGTCCTCGGAGAAGCAACAAGGGGCTGAGAGGGAGACAGCTTTCCGCTCCACAAGCCCCTGGACGGCCGCTTCGTGAAGCGGGTAAGTAAGTACTTTAAGCGGGCTGGCGGCTGAACCTTGTCGTTGGGGGGCAGGGGGCGGAGAGACGGAGCAAAATAAGAGAGGACAGAGCAATTTGAGTAACGGTTACTTCGCTTTTCTGTCATTGTGGTGGATTCGTACCGCCCTTCGAGCGCTCCTAACGGTTCACTCAGCCGGGCGCTTTAGAGGCGCCCTTATACGGGTCTCCAACTTTGGCCGCTTTAAGCCTGGCGGACTTCAACTCCCAGAATTCCCCAGCCAGCAAAGCAAAGCCAGCAAAGCAAAGCTGGCTGTGGAATTCTGGGAATTGAAGTCCGCCAGGCTTAAAGCTGCCAAGGTTGGAGACCCCTGCCCTTTAGCAGCGGCGCGCCGTCTCCTTTGCACTCCCCGGGTCTAACTGGGAGCCAGGGTGGTTCGAAATGAGCTGATCCTGGAATAAACTGACTAAAGACTTGGTTGAAATACTTAGCTATTCTCCACTTGGTGTCCTTTTACTGTATTGCTCTGTGCGAGCATAGTCAGGCTGCTGGATAGGGGTTTAGGGAAATTGGGATCCCCAGGTTTGAGAAAGCGGCATTGAAACCCCGTGTTAGAACAGGTTTGGTTTTTTTTTTTAAAAGGGTGACTTTATTTGCTTTTAATTTTGCCACTTTATAATCCACTGCAGTGCGTCAGAAATTTGTACTAAGCCTTGCATTTGTACCTTATGGAGTGTTATACTCTAGCTATATACTCTAGCTACTGGTAAGTCTTTGAGTCTTCGGAGAGGGGTGGCATACAAATCTAATAAATTATTAATTATTATTATTGTGTATGTGTGTATGTGTGTATATATACTGCTCAAAAAATAAAGGGAACACTTAAATAACAGAATATAACTCCAAGTAAATCAAACTTCTGTGAAATCAAACTGTCCGTTTAGGAAGCAACACTGATTGACAATCAATTTCATTTTGTTGACAGCACATTCAGCTTTGTACAGAACAAAGTATTCAATGAGAATATTTCATTCATTCAGATCTAGGATGTGCTATTTGAGTGTTCCCTTTATTTTTTTGAGCTGTGTGTGTGTATACACACACACATACACACACACACACACACACATATCTATACACACACATACATACATACACATACATACATACATATATATACATTTTTCTGACAACTATATATATAACTAAATGTATACACATACATACATAAAAATGTGTATACTGTACATATATATATATATATACAGTATATAATTCAACAAAAATCACACACACACACATATATATATGTTTTCGTAGATTTTCACGGGTACAGGTATGAAGGTCTTGGCATATTCGGGTTTCTTCCGAATATCCCAGCCATACAAACTGAAACCAGACCCAGAACAACACAGTCAAGTAGCCTGCAAGCTCCAACTACTCAGGATATCACCCCCAACCCACAAACATCAACTAATAAACTTACATCAATTACTTCAAAGACCCAAGGTGTTACACCACTGACTCACATAGAAGTTTCAACACAACTTGCAGCTGTTGAGCCAGCACGCCACACCCACCCAGTGGGGACCTTGTCAAAATGTCGCCAGAAATCACTGAATCCTACACGGGAAGAAACCTGAATATGCCAAGACCTTCATATATATATGTATGTATGTATGTATGTATATATATATGTACATACATACATAAATACATACATACATACATACATATATATACATCAATATATATAGTATAAAGCAGTGTAATCCATTCTATAATGCAAAGGTGGAGTAACTTTGGTGATAAGGTTCTGCCTATCCCAGCTATTAGTAAATCTAAAGTCTATTAGATTGCTATAAAGTAGTGCAGGTAGAAGCGAGAAAGGTTCTAATTTTCTACAAAGGGTAATTTTAAGATTCCTATATAACTGTTTAAAATGAAAAACTCCAGTGGTAGGATCTCGTTAAAAGCTCTGCAAAGATTTCATGCACAGCATGCACATGGAACTAAATTTTTACCTTTCTATTGCCTCAATCACTGAAGTTACTCTTTAAAAGGTTGCAATGTGATGCCTGTTGGTATAGTGATGACTTGTATTAAAGATGAACAAGTATATAGAGGTTGATAGAGGTTTCCTAGGAGTTATTAGGAATGGCCTGTTTTTATAGCCCTGCTTGAACCTTATTCAGTGCTTATTGATTTAGGACCAGTTAATTTCTGAATACATATTTGAAGCTTAATGGTAAATGTGTGTCATAAGGATCAATTGCATTTTATTTCAGTAAGATTTGCATGGCCTCCTATATGGTAGGGTCTGAAAAACAGAACCAAAATACAAGTGGAATTGTTCAAAACATCCTATCTCATTTTTTATTTCTATAAAAAAAATCTATATTATTATGTACAATGAGAGCACATGCACCACGACAAATTCCTTGTGTGTCCAATCTCACTTGGCCAATAAAATTCTATTCTATTCATTCTATTCTATTCTATAAAAGGTAGCATATGGATAATGAATAAATAAAAAGAAAAAGTGGGTAGTTAAACTGAAATTCACCAACTGCAATTTGGACGACTTTGGCACTCAATTTAAAAAGTTTAAAAACAGGTTCATGGAAGATCAGGTCCTATAACTACTAGTATTGATGTCTATTTGCTGTGTCTTCAATCACAGAAAACATTCTTTATGTATTGGTTACTGTGAGTTTATAGTGGAAGGCAGTTATTACCTCAGTAAATGCTTGTGAGTTTCTCAATGCATCCACTTCACTACTTTGTGACGCAGAGAAGGAGTAAACATCTGTTGCAGCAGAGCTAGTCTGATGTTCCTATGACGTAAAATACAGACCTACAACTTTCCTCCATCCACCTATCCACTTAGGAATGTTTACATGCTCCTGTCACAGGATACCCCAAATTTATGTTGAACTAGATTGGCTTTCATGGATTGCAATGCTATACAAATATTTAACTTGGCACAATATTCATAGTTTGTTTTATTTGCATAGTGCTAAACTTTAAGCCATGTTTTACAAACCATATTGTATAACAATGTGATAACCAAGTCTACACAAGATAATATCACCTATATTTGAAATTGGTTTTGTACTATACAGGTATGAAATGGCTGAAAGATTCCTTATTAATAGTGCCCTATAGAAGCAGTGTTCTTGTAGTGAAATGTGTTGCTTTCAGCAAGCTTAGTGATCTCTTTGTTATGGTTGTTTGCACATATTATTTAGGCTAAAATATTTTTGATTTACTATGTTCTTAAACCTAAAATTAGAGAATCTTATTCCATTCGCCAGTGAACGAATCTATAATAATCTATGGATTGTTGCATAGAGTATATGAGCTACTGTATATTGGGTTGTAGTATTTGCAAACTACTGTATTCCTTGGTCTAAAGATTTGACTTATTGCACTATTTAACTATAGGGTACAAATCATCAGTTCTAAGATTTGACACTTATGCTGACACATAATCATTGATCTTGTCAGAACAAGAAACCTCTATCAAATGTTTTGCGAAAGATGCAGACAAACTGTAATACTGATGTGAGAATGATTTGGACCTATTTTTACAAGGATAAATTAAGGAATGCATCTTTTTACATGCCTGAAGAAGGGTCAAATAGAAAACCTGTCTCTTTTGTTCCAGAGTGAAAATCATGAATTAATGTTAAATTATATGAAGGAGATTTTGACTGGATATTAGAAAATTTAGCAGTTGAATCAATTTCTAAGGGAAGTTGGAGCTCCTCTTCCCTAGATGTTGTTCAAGTTCAGCCATCTGTTGAGGGAGCTTTAATTAGGCTTACGTCACTAATAAAATTGGACCCATTAACCTAAACGCATCTTTCCAATTCTGATGTCTTTTTAAAAAAAATGAATAATGCCAAAGAATAGCTACGCTCTATTCAATCATCACTAATTCCAAGAGATCATAAGCATATGTTCCCTACATTTTTATTTTTCAAAAGCTTCATTGAAAACTTCAGCAAAGATGAAATGAATATTCTGCATGTCACAGATGTTAGTAGAATATTATGCATGCTTTGAAATCATTTCAAATTTAATATCTCTCCAGTAGGTTCCTTTTTGTACAAAATCAGCAACACTGCTTGTCAAAAGTAGGGGTAGCTATTTCAAGATACAGTATATACTCATTTAACAACGGAACAATCAAAGGAAATATTGGCTGGCAAGAAAATAATTTTTCTCTAGTTGTTAGAGTGATATTATTTAACCTCTTAAGATGTTTATAATATTTATTTTGCTTGAAGTTTTCTTAAGCAGGCACAATATATGCATGAAATAAAAATGACAAATTTGTTTTCTTGGTTAGTCGACGAAGATCTGTATTGTTAGGGATGATCTGTCTGTCATTCTAGAATTAATGTAATTTGCAGTTCCATTTTATACAAAATGCAAAAGTCTTAGAGGTGCATTGGAACCGAGTTGTTGCTTAGTGATGAAATTGTGCAGTTGACTACAGACAGTAAAGATTTCCACCTTTATATTGGGTATTGTTGAATTTTGATTGAAATTAAATTTAACTCTTGCTTTGAATACACAATCATTTTTTGCTAGACAACTATAAGCATAGTTGTCTTTTCCAGCATACCCCATTAGTGATCCTGCCAATCACCTCCCTTTTCTGAAACAATTATATTCTGCATAAATTCTTCAAAATCAACTTACCTACCATATTTTGGTTTATAAAATGCACCTTTTTCCTCCCTAAAAGAGGCTGATAATTTGGGTGTGTCTTATACTCTGAATGTAGCTTTTTTCCTCCCAGCCCTAACTAGCTGCTAACAATCTTCCCAGTTCTTACTTTGCAGGCTCTTTCATTGTTTCTCTCTGCAAGGAATGTTTTCCAAGCCCTAAGTCTTTGCAGAGTTTTTTTCATTACTCTAACAGAATAATTTTTCTCTAGTCCCTCAGAATAATTTTTTAAAGCCTACTTATTGACTCAAAGTTTCTTTCCAGCCCTAACAATGTTCCCAGCTCTTACCTGCTTACAAGCTCTTTCATTGTTACTCTCTGCAATGAAGAATGTTTTCCAAGTCCTAAATCTTTGTAGGGTTTTTTCCTTTGCTCTACTTGCTCAGACTGTTTCCTTCCAGGTATTAATGATGATCCAAGCTCTTACTGGCTTGCAAGATCTTTCATTGTTGGTCTATCATAATATTTTTTAAGCCCTTAACCAGGGGATAAAATAATGTGCTGAAGCTGACCAGACCAAGGACACTAGCCAGATGAATACCTGGTAAACAGATTATTTTCCCTATTGTCCTTCCCAAAAACTAAGGTGCGTCTTATACTCTGAAAAATACGGTATTTATTTTGCTCATTATGAATGTGGCTTTGGAGGGTCTAGGAATGTTTGCCTCTTCCTCTTTGCTGCACCTGTTTCATCTCCAGCCTTCTGCCCCCGCCCCCCCCAGCCATTCAGCGCTGCCTTTTCTCCCTGGCCCTTTTGCAGAATGGCTCAGAAGCACTTTCACGTGGCCTTTTAAACACAGGGGGCACTTTGCCACCAGCCAATCAGAGGATTGTTTCAGAATTAGTGAATCAGAAAAGATTCTATGAAGTAGATACTTTTTTGACAAAGACAGGGAAACTGCGCTCATTTGTTACTTCAATTTCTGCCTTCTAATCAAATTAAAATATAAAACTCCCTTTCCTTCTCCTAAAAACGCTACTTCCAGCACACGCGCAGGCAAGAGTGGAAGGGAATGAAAAGAAATGAATCCTTTGATTGACTGGTGGCAAAGTGTCCCTTGCGTCCAAAAGGCCAGGGTGAAAATGCTTTTGAACCCATTCCGCGAAAGGGCCAGGGAGAAAAGGCAGTGCCGAATGGCTGGAAGGCGGAAGGCTGGAGACGAAACAAGCGCAGCAAAGAGGAGGAGGCAAACAGTCCATTCCAGGCTTTGGAAAATGCCCTCATTTAAAAAATCCTGTACAATATATAGGAGAGGAACTTTAAACGAATCCCAGGCAATGCAGTCTTCTTCCCATAGGGATGATTTGACTCCATTCTAAATGAACACGGGATAACTGCTGCTTGAACTGCTCCATTTAGGATTAATATTCCATGGGCATTCTCATTGCAGCATCCGCATGGTCAAGTGATCAAAATTCGGACACTTCGCAACTGGCATGTATTTATGATGATTATGATGGTAATCATCTTTTGCAATCTTCAGACAGGAAAAGTCAATGGAGAAGCCAGATTCACTTAACAGCCGTGTTACTAACCTAACACCTGCAGTGATTCACTTAGCATCTGGCAGGAAAGATCATAAAATGGAGCAAAATTTAACAATTGTCTTGCTTAGCAACAGAAATTTTGGTTTTACTTACTTTTAGTATTAAATTTTATTTTATTCAAAAATTTAAACTACAAAACCTGGATATAAATGATAACATCACAAAACCACAATTGACAAAATAAAAGCGAGTAAATAAATCTAGTTCATAATTCATCGTGGCAACAACTCCCAATAGTTGAAACCCCAAAGCTCAGGAAAAGGTGTTGGTTTAAACTTCCCTCCTCAATGGCAAGAAAGAGCAGGTCATCCTCATGTGAAAGTAGACTTTTCTACTTTTTCTGGATTAGTTACAGAGAAAGTGAGTTTCCTGAACCCCATTGCATTGCTTTATAGGGAGTATGAAGATGCACACCAGGCTTCTCAATTCACATATAATAGGATGGGCAAATTTTTATCTAGAAAAGATGTTCCCAGCTATAATTCTGACTCAGAATGAGTACAGCTAAGGTTCATCAAGTTATTGACTATAATCTGCTCTTCTATTAATTCTATTGTAGGTATGACTTGAAACTATGACAACAATTTCAGCAATGCATTTCTTCTCACACAGTAAAAAAGAAACATAGAAAAATATTGATGCAGTTTTAATACATTGTAAAAACACTTAAGGGGATGCTGAAAAATAGGTGGAAAAATCATTATTTAATATTTATATTGCCACTTCAAAAACCCCATTCTTTAATAGACTCTACAGCCCATTTAACTCAGGACATAAGTGGAATTCTTACTTCACCAATGTGTTACTTTTTTGTGCAGAACTGCACCATACAGTGGCTGTAATTGAAAGGGTAGCTTGTTTGACTACAATGGGAAAAATATCTTTATTGAACCACATACACAGAAGTCTCTATAGATCATTTAGATAAATGTTTGGATAAGCTTGGCCACAAGAACATAATTGTTTCAGTATCATGAGTGAACAGCGAAAATATTCTGTGAACAAACTGTTCTAATATGTAGAAGAGCTACTTTCAGGTGCTCTGTATCTGTAGCAAAATGAGTGTTTCAGGCATATTGATTCATACTTGGAATATGATAGAGTAGCTTTGTTCAGGTATGGATAGAAATTCAATTGTTTGAAATAGAAGGGTTTTGAGAGAGGAATATCCAAATATGCTAGCAGTTGGGGAATGACATGTCATAGACGGAAGACGGGGTGATGGGCAGGCTGATTGGATCTGCTACTCTGGGAATTCCTATAGGAAGGAGAGAGTTACACACCAATCTTGCTCCATTAATCCAATAACATCTCTCCAGATTTCCATCACCACCAAAATTTAGCACAAATCAAACCATTCCAGGTTTTGCTTTGAGTAACCTATAGCTTATCAGATTTCTTGAAAATTATGGCTTATTTCAAGTTTCAAATAAAATATATTTTCCATTCTGTGCACATCCTGCTCCAAATTTAGGGAAAAAAATATCTGGCATGGACAACTGGTTTTCTCTGTATCTGGCATTATTTCAAAATTTAAATTGATGGAATTTTATTAGACAAGAATGTTGATAATATGTAAAAATTAATGCAAATATTGAATTAATTCTGAAATTACAGTATGTATTGTAGTCTAAGCTATTAATGAAAATCAAGATTTTTGTAAAGTATAACTTTTTAATGCAATTCCTAGCAATTTCTAAATTCTATATGCCAGGATATGAAGGATTGTCTTTCTAGTATAAAAATTACTAAGCATTCTTCTGTTGCTGCTTTTAGAGAATGATAACTCTATTCTGTTTTCACTTCTACCATTTTCTATCTACATGTTTGTGTGGATACATTTGGAAAATTAGAAAACCATCTATAATTAAAGCCAAAGTTTCCAACCTTTTAGGATTGGTAGGCATAGATACAGTGTTCAGAAAATGTCAGACTATCTACAGGAAGGGTGGCTTTGAAAAGTCAAGATGTGAGCTATAAGATTTTATGATGCATATTTAAAAAAGGAGCAGGGTTTTATTGCATGATATTAATCACCATCTTGACCTTTTTAATGCCTTTGCAGACATCCCTGGAACATGTAGGGGATTATTGAAAAATAATGCTGGGGAAAGACAAACAGTTCCTGTCATTTTGCATGTATTAGAGTATCACTTGCCTATGCATTTATTCCACCCTCTATAAGATCACAGGTTTAAAGGGAATGCTAGTTTTATCTCAGGCTGAAGGGACAAATCTTGAATTCTGCTCATAGAATCCTCATGTTCAAATTGCCTACAGCATTGCTGTTTACCTAAAAGCTACTGTGTTTTCCCAAAAATAAGACCCTGATTTATATTTTTTGAACCCTGAAATAAGGACTTGGCCTCTTTGCTGTGCACTCAAAAGTCCGATTAGGCTTATTATCAGGGGATGTCTTATTTTGGGGGGGAAACAGGGTAGTTGTCTATATAGGATATATAAATAAATTTTCAAATTAAAAATAGATTCAACTATTTACAGAGAAGTCCTATTTTTATTTCCCCTCATTAGATAAAAGTTCAAATGTTTAAGTGTTATATTAATATTCTATTCTTTTTTGTTTAACTTCTCTTAAAATTAGGTCACATTTCAACTGTTCTAACCATCACTTGAAAAAAAAAGAATGGAAAAAGCCACAGAATTTTCCTCGGATGGCAACTCTTTGATTAGAGCTGTTTATCACAGAAGACTTCGCCTTACAAGATTATTGTTAGAAGGTGGGGCCTACATTAATGAAAGCAATGACCAGGGTGAAACACCTTTAATGGTTGCTTGTAAAACAAAGCATGTAGACCATCAGAGTGCTAGCAAGTTCAAAATGGTGAAATACCTTTTGGAAAATAATGCAGACCCAAACATACAAGACAAAACTGGAAAGACAGCGTTGATGCATGCTTTCTTGCAAAAAGCTGGCCCCGAAGTGATTTCTTTGCTCATCAGAAGTGGAGCTGATTTAAGTTTACAAGACCATTCAGGAAACACAGTTCTTCTATATTCAGTGAATTCAGAGGATAAGGAAGCTCTAAAAATTATTCTAGATGCTTGTAAAGCAAAGGGAAAAGAAGTTATAATCATTACCAAAGACAGATCTCCATCTGGAAAGCAAAGAACTAGGCAGTTCTTAAATGTGCCTCCTCCTGATGTTGATGAATGTCAGTTTTCAAGTTCTTGCACTTCTCCATCAGAAGTAGAAGTTAAAACAACTTTGCTCCCTCCTACAGATTCAAATGACACAAACCAGTCTCTCTTTAATTTCAAAGACCTGAGTCATCCTGAAAGAAAGGAAGGTGCACCTGAACAGCAATCACCTTCTAGAAAAATACACACAGGTCCTCAAATGCCAAACACCAAAATTTACTCTGAACCTTGGATGAAAACTTCCTCTTCACACTTGAATCAGAATCAAATATCTTGTTTGCAAGAGGAGCTTCACGATATAACTCCGGAAGAAGAGTTATGTTTCAAAATCAATAATCTAGCCCTGTCTAAGAGATATATCACTAGGCATCACAGCATTGATATTAAGGATACCCTTAATTTCCTGAAAAGCTTTGAACAAACTGCCTCAAGAAAGATGTCGTGTGATGAAATAAACTCTAATTCCCTTTTTGCTGAGACTGGTCGGAGTGAAATTCCTTCAGACCAAAATATGGATATGAACTTCATTTCCACCCTGAAAAGCATCGTTCAAAGGAGAAACCTGGGTGCAAACCATTATAGTTCTGATTCACAGTTAACTAGCTTAGGCCCTGTTACGGAAGACAGCAAATTACTTCTAGGGAAGAAAAAGCTCCTTTCACCATCTCCATCGCTATCTTCAAGTTCTAAAGAATTGATTGAAAATATGCCTCCGAGTTTCTTAAGCAGGAGAAATCACACTATTCTAGAGAGACGGGGTTCAGATCACACTGTCCTTGCTAGACCTAACTTTCTCCCACCCTTAAATGTGAATTTTCATTCCCCAATCTCTGATCTCTACAAGATAAATAACGTATCTCCCTGTGGACAAAAACCCCTAATTCCAACAGCGCCAGCTTACCCCAAAGACTTCAAGAACACAACTCTGTTGACAAGAAGGCAGTCGTTACAAACAGAGCAGATCAAGCAGCTGGTAAACTTTTAGCGAATGATAACGATAACAAATGTATGTCTGGTTCCCTCAATATTTTTTTCTTGTATAAAAATTAGCTGCTCAAGCATCTCGGTTAACAAATTACATCAGCCATTCTAAATTGATGTTGAAATGAAGCTGCAAAAAAGAACCGTCTTGTTTGATTGGAGAAATATGTGTTAAAAATAAATGTTTATTTAGCTTTAGCTTATCAAGTTGTGTGAACCCAACCCATGGTAGCTTTTGAACAATATCTGTGACTTTGAAGCTTATTTGAATTTAGCTGCAGTGAACTATGAAATACCACTGCCCTCATCATACATTCCATTATAAACACAAAAGATTGGATATTCTTGCTTAGCATAAGTATTTTAAACTACAAGTTGTTCATAGAACACTTTTAACCTTAGCAAATGTAAAGCAAGTCTTTTATACAGCCTACTGCATCCTTCTCCAGTGGAGCTTCCCAGGTGTGTTTTTTTAAAATATGCATCAACTGCTCACACCCCTGCTGTCGTGTGACTGCATTTTGGGCACTTGGCAACTGACCCACATTTATGTCCATTTACAGAGTCCTTTAGTCAGTCACATGAATGCAATTTATGATGTTTTTGTTGGAAATCATATTTTCTTCTGATTTGCAGCAGATATGCCCCATGATGAACAATGTGTTCACTTAACTGCCAGAAAAAGGTTATAAAATGGATCTGGTCATGGTGTGTCTCACAAGTTACCATCTAATAATGGTGGGTCCATTACAGTATTATAATTTGAGGATTACCTATATAATATATTCACCAGTTAATAAAATATCACTAGGGAAGGAAATAAAAGGAAATGTCTATTTGCAGATAGTATTTTGTTAGCTTTCACATGTGTCACTTTCAAATTTAAGAGATACTAAAAAAACAAAGCCACTTCTCTAAAAGTTGTTGAGTAATATTGTGTTTGTTAGCCTCTTCTCTAACAAAGAACTTGATCAAAATGCAATCGCAATTTAGCCATTAACCACTGGGATTGTTCATATAGTCTGTTTTTTTTGAGATGAGTTAGGTTTCAGTTTCTGTAATTATCTTGCCAATAATCCAATCTGAAAATTATGGAAGTTGAAGTCTACCACATCCAAAGGTTGTTAGGAGTCCTAGTGACACAGTGGTTAGAATGCAGTATTGCGGGCCAATTGCCCACAACCTGGAATTCGATCCTGACAGGGCTCAAGGTTGATCCATCCTTTCAATGAAATGAAACCCCAGTCAACAAAGCGGTGGAAGTGATGTGCCGGTGCCTAGAGGCTGTTGGGGCCTGGATGGGTGTCAACAGACTCAAGCTCAACCCGGATAAGACGGAGTGGTTGTGGGTTTTGCCTCCCAAGGACAATCCCATCTGTCCGTCCATTACCCTGGGGGGGGAATTATTGACCCCCTCAGAGAGGGTCCGCAACTTGGGCGTCCTCCTCGATCCACAGCTCACATTAGAAAACCATCTCTCAGCTGTGGCGAGGGGGGCATTTGCCCAGGTTCGCCTGGTGCACCAGTTGCGGCCCTATCTGGACCGGGACTCATTGCTCACAGTCACTCATGCCCTCATCACCTCGAGGTTCGACTACTGTAATGCTCTCTACATGGGGCAACCTTTGAAAAGTGTTCGGAAACTTCAGATCGTGCAGAATGCAGCTGCGAGAGCAGTCATGGGCTTACCCAGGTATGCCCATGTTTCACCATCACTCCGCAGTCTGCATTGGCTGCCGATCAGTTTCCGGTCACAATTCAAAGTGTTGGTTATGACCTTTAAAGCCCTTCATGGCATTGGACCAGAATATCTCCGAGACCACCTTCTGTCGCACGAATCCCAGCGACCGATTAGGTCCCACAGAGTGGGCCTCCTCCGGGTCCCATCAACTAAACAATGTCGGTTGGCGGGCCCCAGGGGGAGAGCCTTCTCTGTGGCGGCACCCACTCTCTGGAAGCAACTCCCCCCGGAGATCAGAACTGCCCCTACTCTTCCTGCCTTCCGTAAACTTCTCAAAACCCACCTTTGCCGTCAGGCATGGGGAAACTAAACATCTCCCCCTGGGCCTGCTGAATTTATACATGGTATGCTTGTGTGTGTGTATGTTAGTATAGGGTTTTTTTTAAACTTTTAATATTTTAATTAATTGGATTATGTATTGGATTGTTTTTCACTTGTTGTGAGCCGCCCCGAGTCTTCGGAGAGGGGCGGCATACAAATCCAAATAATAAATAAAATAAATAAATAATAAATAAATAATAAATAATAAAGATTGTTGGGCACAATATGCTGACATTGCAAACTGCCCAAAGAATGCTATAAAGCACCATGGAGTGGTATTTAAGTCTTACATGCTATTGCTAATTGCTATATTGGATATTTGGATGTACAGTGTCTCTGCATGGGAACGATAGCTTTAATATACAGTTAGGTCTTGCTGAATGTTGCAGGTGTTCCTTTTATGTTTCCACTACATGTTTTAAGCCCTTTAGGCATCTATTATGAAAAAGAACTTTGCTATTTACTCTTGTTCAATAGATATAAAAAGGAAATACGAACACTGTAAATGTCAGAATTAAACTTTGTTCTGGAACAATTCCCATGAAGAAATGTCAGACCTGTGCTTAGCACTAACAGGTGTTTTAAAATTGTTTTGAAGCTTTTAAGTTCTCAATTTCTGAAGTAAGATCAGGATTTACAACAATAAAAGTATATACCTAGATTTAAACCTTGGAATTATTTATGGTGTTTTGTTCTAAAGTTTTTGGTACATTCAATCCTAAAATAGTATAAAAAAGAGTGCAATTTTATGCAATTTTTTACAAATTCTTCTGAGTATCAAGATCTTCATATAGTCTTTAGGATTATGGGGATTGCTTCTTCTAATCTAAAAAAAAAGATTTTATTATGGTATCTTATTACCATTACTCTAGTAATATCTCCCCATTGTGTTATCCTTATAAAACTCCCATTACTTTTCAGACAACTATCATTAGTTGCACTAATTTAGCCGCTCTGAATCTTCGGAGAGAGACAGCATGCAAATCTAATAAATTATTATTAATTAGTGGCAAACTAAGAAATGGGAGAGCCAGATAAAGAAATTTATACAAAAATTAGTTCTTAAAATACCCAAAGACTTAATTACTTTTCCTAAAAGACTTTATACTTCTAGAAATAATTCTTCCAGAACCATCCATTGTTTAATATTGTATGATGTGTAGTAATTTCAGTATGCATCCAATAATTATTAGGAAATTGTTGTCTTAATCAGTGTAATTTGAAAAATCTAAAGTATTGTTGTGATTCAGCCTGAGGCTGCTCAGGGACCAGCTGTGTCTCTACTGGCTCCATGCCCGGAGGAGGATGACAGCGCAGAGGAGGGGGCTGAACAGTCGGACGGGGGAGAGGAAAATCAGGAATGGGATGGAGAACAGCATGGGGGGGGGCTCTCCCCAGCCAGTAGCTTGGAGTCATTAGGTGATGACGCACAAGCTGTCACTGACATGAGACAGCGACGTTCAGAGCAATGAAAGGAGCAGTTAAAGAGATATTTTCACCATTGAAGTAGAAACAGCTGGGTTTGGGTGTGGTCCTCATCAGTAGGGTTTAAAAGGCAGGCAAGCCCTTTAAGCCATGTGGAGTGTTATCAGCTTGGCGTGGCGTTATCCTGTCTTGTTTCTCGGCGTCTCTGTTCCTGGCTTGTGGCCCAGCAGCTTTGGAAGATCCGTGGGAGGTATAGGTCTGCTATCTACAGCTTTGGCTTGGCAGCAAGAATTCTGTATTGCTGCATGGACTTTTGGCCTTCGTGAATATATCTGAAGATACAGCATTTTCCTGTTTGTAAGGACATTTTCTGTTACCTGTGTTTTTCTTGGATTTTCTAAAACTGCCTTTGCCTTTTACCAGTGTGTCTGGCTTCTCTTTTTGGGTTGGTATTGGCTTCTGGAGTGACCCAGACAGAACAAGTATACAACCTAGTAAGAAATTAGCTTTGCTAATAAATCAGCATGTTGATTTGATACATATACCTTGTTTTCCTGAAAATAAGAGCCTGTCTTATATTTTTTTGAACCCTGATAGAAGCGCTTGGCCTTATTGCCATGCATTCAAAAACCTGATTGGGCTTATTTTCAGGGGATATCTTATTTTGAGGGAAATGGTATCTTGAGTATTACGCATAAATTCAGTTCTTTCAGATCTAAGTCCATTATATACAACCTGCTCTAGATGATAAATTGATGTACAAGGGGTCAGTAAATCTGTCATAACAACATGAAAGAAATTATATGTAACATATGCTGGTAATCACAAACAGCTTTTTCAGATTTGTATAACAAGATTATGCAGTATAAAATCATTGTAGAATTATTACAGTTTCCTTTGTGTATTTTCTGATACACCCACAGCCACTGGCAATGTGAAAGATAACGTGTGTTCTGAAATGATTAAATTGTTTTGTTTCCAACCTCGAGTACAACTCTGTTGGGGAGTTATAAGATAACATGAAAAGGGTTTGTGGAAAATATTTAAATAAATGCAGTCAAACTTCAGTAAAAGCCTCTGATTAAAAAATTGGATAATGGAAAAACTGAAAAAGGCATTTAATATCCAATTAAGATAAATTATATTTGAAAGGGAAGGCTATTGTATTTACTCTCTGCAAATTTTTTTATTTTATTTTATTTATTTGCCAAAATGTGTAAAAGATAACAGGTATGGTACAAACAAAAACAAGCACCGTAGATCAGTGTTTCCCAACCAGTGTGCCGTGGCACTAGTGTGCCGCGAGACATGTGCCGCGAAGAAGGAAGCTCAGCTTCTGGTCTCGCAACTTTTTGCTGAGAGTATGAAGAGCAAAAAGTTGTGAGACCGGAAGCTGAGCTTCCTTCTTTGTGCCTTCCAAGTTTTCCGGCAGCTGAAGCGCCCCACCCGGCTGGAGCTTCCCTGGCGGCTGCGGCAGCAGGTGACTACCCTGCTGCCGCCCCACGGCTACTGCCCAATGCCACTGCTGTGGCGTGCTGTATGAGAAAGAGAGAGAGAAAGAGAGAGATAGCAAGAGAGGGAGAGAGAGGGAGAGAGGGGGGGTAAAGAAACAGAAAGAAAGCAAAAAAAAGAGAAAGAGAGATAGCAAGAAAGAGAAAGAGAGGGGGAGAAAGAGAGAAAGACAGCAAGAGAGAGATAGAGAGAAAGAGAGAGGGAGGAGTGTGAGGGAAAGACAGAGGGAGGGAAGGAGGGAGAGAGAAAGAGAGCAAAAAGAGGAAGGAAGGGAGAAACAAAGGGATGGGGAGAGAGAGGGAAAGAAAGAGGAAGGAAGGGAGAGAAAGAGGGAGAGAGAAATAGAGCGAAAGGGAGGGAGATTTTTTTTTGTCCAAACTTTTTTTAGCCCCCCTCTCCCCCCGCTCAATGTTCCCCAGGATTTTGTAAATGTGAATAATGTGCCGCGGCTCAAAAAAGGTTGGGAAACACTGCAGTAGATATAGCTAAATTTGGACAGTAGGACAGGGACAGTAGGCACAATGGTGCGCGTCCCTTACAGACCTCTTATGAATGGGGTGAGGAATATTCAAAAATATTTGCCCTCTGTACTGAATGATGAAGAGAATAACTATTTTTCAATGATTCAATAGTTTCAAACCACTATTTTAAAATGAAACCAAATCAAAAATTTTAATTTGTTATACTTTCATTAAAGTATTAGTTACGAATTGAGGCAAATAAAAGATTTGAATATGCCTTTCTTACCAAAATTTGCTACATTGTTTCATTTTATTCTTAAATTTTAATTATAGTTGACAACTGTTTTACTGCTAGTTTTATTTTTTCCTTTAGATTATTAAGGTCAACTGTAAGAGCAGTTTCAGTCATAACATTCAATTTAAATGAAAAAACGTAATACACAATGAATAAAATTTCATTTATTTTCAATACTCTTTGGGACAGTGGTGAAATTCTAATTTTTTTTACTACTGGTTCTGTGGGCGTGGCTTGCTGGACATGCTGTGCCATGATGGGCAAGCCTTGAGAGCTGAGGTGGCACAGTGGTTAGAGTAGAGCACTGCAGACTACTTCAGCTAACTGCTAGCTGTAATTCAGCAGTTCAAATCACACCACCGGCTCAAGGTTGATTCAGCCTTCTATCCTTCCGAGGTGAGTAAAATGGGTACCAAGATTGTTGGGGGGAATATGCTGATTCTGTAAACTGTTTAGAGAGGGCTGTAAAAGAACTTTGAAGCAATATATAAGTCTAAATGCTATTGCTATGCCTTAGTGGGCGTGGCAGGAGAAGGGTAGTGCAAAATCTCCATTCCCACCCCACTCGGGGCCAGCCACGGATCATGTTTGCTGGTTCTCCAAACTACTCAAAATTTCCACTACCCATTCTCCAGAACCTGTCAGAACTGCTGGATTTCATCCGTGCTTTGGGGAAAATATGTATTTGTGTTAAAAACTTGGGTTTGCTTAGGGTAAGAACCAGTGTGCTTTCAAGGGTGTTTTGAGAATATGTTAAACATTGCAGTTGCAGCTGACCCCCAGGTTGAGAATGACTGCTCTATGTGGACACTTTTGTCCTAGGAAATTAAATAGAGAAAAGTCAAAATGGGATATAAAAGTAAAGTTTTCTTCAAGTCAAGCTTGACACTTGAAATACCCATTTTATTTCGTTGGGAAAATATAGGGGTGACTTATACTGTCTTCTGGGGTTTTTCTTGGCATTGTTAAAAAATTAAGCTCAACTTGTATTGTTTGTTTTAAAGCCAGTTGCCCATTACTTCTCTTTGCATAAGTATCCTCTGTGGAAAAACTGGATAGTAAAGGAGAAAGATGTCTGTCTTCAACAGACCTTAAACTGGAATAGAATAACAGACTGGCAGAAATGTCAAAACTGACAGAGATGTCAAAAACTGTACAATCTCTACATAAACTAAAATAATTGATTTAAGACTCCCCCATCTGCCCCGCTCCTATGAAAATCTGTTTTTGCTAACAGTTGGAAATTCCACAGAAGGAACAGATTCTAATGACAAATAAACTTTTGAATGTTTGGGAACTATTTTGAGGGTGGGGGAAAGGTCTTAACAGCTTTGTGCTACCCCACCCCCAAAGCCACATTATAAATATCATAGAATACACGAAGACATTTTAAGCATTGACTCTATATTTTAAAAATGTGTGGTACAGTGGTACCTCTACTTAAGAACTTAATTTGTTCTGTGACCAGGTTCTAAAGTAGAAAAGTTTGTAAGTAGAAGCAATTTTTTCCCATAGGAATCAATGTAAAAGCAAATAATGCATGCAAACCTATTAGGAAAGAAATAAAGGCTCAGAATTTGGGTAGGAGAATCAGGAGGAAGAAGAGGAGGAAGAAAGTTGCTGCCAAAGGAAGAAGGTGAGGGGAGGGGAATAAAAAAAATCCAAAACCTTAAGCCTTTTTAGAAAAAGAGGGACTCTGAGGGAGCACACCCGACACAAGGCTGTCTCCCATACACTGCACCAGAGAGAGAAACCCAGGAGGCATGACAGGAAACTGGCCGGGCTTTTGTGCCACTCTCAAATTTCCTGGGAAATTTTTCCGGGCTCGGGTTCTTAAGTAGAAAATGGTTCTTAAGTAGAGGCGTTCTTAGGTAGAGGTACCATTGTATATGCTTCTCAACTTCACGTTTTGGGTACAGTAAAATCTACAATAATATAAAACTGAGCAGCTTAGATCAGTGATGGTGAACCTTTTAGACACCGAGTGTCCAAACTGCAGCACATGGACATGCCCACACTGAAAGGTGCACATGCACAGACATGCATGTGTCAATGCATGGACATGAGCAAATGTGTGCATGTGCAGACTGAATGTGTGTATATACATTAATGTGCGCACATATACACGTGCAGCAGAGACCCAAAGACCAGTTGGCCGGTGGAAGACGGGACATCCCAATGGCAGCACTGCAAGAAGTAAGATCTTTTTCTTTCATGAACTTCTGTTTCATCATTTAAGGAAACAAGCTCACAAAGAAAACAACACAGAGATTTGACCTTAGGCGACAGCATGCGTGCCAGCAGAGACGGCTCTGTGTGCCACCTCTGGCACATGTGCCATAGTTTCTCCAAAGTCAGGCAAAGTCAGTTCTTCTATGACTTGTGGACTTCAACTCCCAGAATTCCTGAGGCAATCATGCTAGTTCAGGAATTCTGGGAGTTGAAGTCCACATGTCACAGAAGAACCAACTTTGCCTATCCCTGGCCAAAATTGATGAAAACATCCATTCAATAAATACAATTGTGCTCCATCAGTGATAGAAATTTACAATTCAACTTAATTACATTTTTTCCCACTCAGTCTAAAGCCTAAATATATTGTTGACTGGGCTGTTTTATTTGTCCTTTTTATATTCCTACGGCTTTTCTGAATTCAGAATTTTGTGGCTCCAATATATCATAAAAAACTCTACATTTATCAAAGCTGCGTCTGATGAAGAGTAAATCATCTACGGAATATTCATCATCTTTTCCCGTCCAAATGGTTAACGTGTACCTGGAAGAAGAGTCACCAAAGTTGAATTATTTCACAGATATCTAAAATATCTAACACATATTTACCTATCTACTTATCAAAAATAGGTATCGCAATAGAAGTAAATGCCAAAACTTCAGTTGTGTTATGTTATTTTCACATAGTGATGGTTCTACCAAATGAAAGCTTTCTGAGGAAAGTATTTCACTGAATCCACATGGCATAAAGTCCTACAAGGCATCGGACCAGAATACCTCTGGAACTGTTTCCTGGCGCACGAATCCCAGCGACCGATAAGGTCCCACAGTTGGCCTTCTCTGGGTCCCGTTGACTAAACTGTCAGCTGGCGGGCCCCAGGGGAAGAGCTTTCTCTGTGGTGGCCCCGGCCCTCTGGAATCAACTCCCCCAGAGATCAGAACTGCCCCCACCCTCCTTGCCTTTCGTAAGTTACTAAAGACCCACCTTTGTTGCCAGGCATGGGGGAACTAAGATACCCCCAGGCTTACATAGTTTACGCATGGTGTGATTGTGTTGTATGGTTTTAATGTTGGGTTTTTTAGATGTTTTTAATACAGTGTTCCCTCAATTTTCGCGGGGGATGCGTTCCGAGACAGCCTGCGAAAGTTGAATTTCCGCGAAGCAGAGATGCGGAAGTAAATACACTATTTTTAGCTATGAACAGTATCACAAGCCCTCCCTTAACACTTTAAACCCCTAAATTACAATTTCCCATTTCCCTAGCAACCATTTAGATTATTACTCACCATGTTTATTTATTAAAGTTTATTTTAATTTTTTTTTATTAAAGGTGGATGAAAATTTGGCAATGACATATGACATCATCGGGCAGGAAAAACCGTCGTATAGGGGAAAACAACCACAAAGTATTTTTTAATTAATATTTTTGAAAAACCATGGTTTTGCGAAGTTTGAACCCGTGAAAATCGAGGGAACACTGTATTAGATTTGTTATACTGTTATTATTTTGTTGTGAGCTGCTCCGAGTCTACGGAGAGGGGCGGCATACAAATCTAATAAATTATTATTAATAATAATTATTATTATTCCTGATAGTTATATCATCAAAATTCATGAATCTACTGAAATAAAAAAGTGAGAAGTCTTATTAATATAATGATTGGTTTCAGACAATAATTTCCATCTTCATAAATGATGGGTCAGAGTTTTGAGGTAGGAGTAGCTTAAAGCCATAAGAAAGATGAGGTTGCATCATTTGGGCAAAAAGCTGGGGTTTCTTTGTGTTTGTGTTTACTAGTGATAATAATATAGTTGATGGATTTGGTATATTTCCCCTTGCAAAAATGGTGGTACCTTGCTATTAGTTTTCAGGATCTATAGTCAGATTCTGAAAACTATAAAAGGGGACTCAAGGATGGCTGATTGCTGATATAAGGTACAACAAGAATAGTAAATGAAAATGAAACATTAGTGTATTAGCAAAATCATATTTTATGTATGTGTGATTTATGTTTGTCTTGTATGTTGTTTTGCTTTTAACTTGGAAAATTGCAATAAAAATTATTTTAAAAAAGAAAATAAAAACTAAATATTCCTATATTAGCTTTGTTGAAGCAGACACTTTCTATTTTATTCATTTATTTTGAATCATTTTAAAAGTCTTATACATTATTAAAAAATCCAGTTAGTGAAAACCATACCTTTCTGATTGCTGTAGTAACCACAGAAGTTCAGATTTTGACCGACAAACCAAATCAGCTCTTACAGCAAATGTGATTGGCTGAGTACGATCTCTACATATTTTTGCCATTTCTTGTACCATGGCTAGACTGTAACCTAAACAAGGAACAAATGCTATAGTATTCGGATATGGAAGCTGAATTTATAAAAGTTAAACTGTCCACCTCTAATTAAAAACCCTTTTTTCTGGAATGAGAAGGAATAAGAAGAGATAAGGATGGGAAAGAGAAACTTTGATTTTTGCAAATTGCTGTTCTCTGCATTTAAAAAAGATAAGGTGTAACATAATTGAAAATATCCAGAGGACCGATTGTTTTTGTCAAAATGATGAATGTGCATAATTGCCACCCCACAAACTCTGTCCCTTTTGTACATGCAAGTGACAACACAGTAACATATTAGCTTGTGTCAATTCAGTACAACCCTCCTTATATTATTTTAACTCCCCTTGCCTTCATACAGATGCTGCTGTGTACATTTTTCAAAATATACTATATAGGTGAAGGCTTTATGCCTTGCTGTAGCCTTTGAAATTAATGTTACAGTTGTGAGATCAAAGAATCATTTTGAAATGGTAAATATCAGCCATATCAGATTGATATTTATTATTTATTTATTAAATTTCTATGCTGCCCTCCTGAAACTCAGGGAGACAACAGAGTAAATAGAAAATATGCAAGAAATCTAACATTTAAAATACTAAAAAACATCAATCTGAAATCACGTAAGAAAATCTGGCAAGAATCATGTTTTAAAACTATGTGCACATTTTGAAAATTGCATGAGTAAAGGAGATGGGGAATCATGATTGTAGTAATATTTTTTTCATCTTGGTTGTCCTCCAGGTGTTGAACCTTTATGTGCAGTGATCTCAGTATAAAAGATCACCTTTTATACAAATAGGTACCTAAAAATGTCTTGCCCTGATTGCAGGGCAAAATGAATTACACAGTATTATTTATAGATGAATTTAAAGCATTAGCACATATTTGCATTACCTGTATTGCATTTTGAATTAATTCTCCCAGTAGTCCATCCCAAAGATAAAGTTACATCTGGGAAAGATGATGTCACTGTGTCCAGGAATCCCTTTGCATCTACGGGGTGGTTTCCTTTTGGTCCTAGAAGTATGTCTGCATTAATCCAAACAGGTTGCTGAAGATGTAGATCTCCCAGAAGCTTCATTGAGGGATTCACAGCTTCTAGACTATAAACAAGCAATACATTTTAAAGTATCTGGTTAAAAAAAGGTATATTTTTCACTAATTATTTATTTATTTTATTTTATTAGATTTGTTTGCTGCCCCTTTCTGAAGATCAAAATACCAGAAATACAAATTTGGCAGGAAGAAATGTTTGGATTTTTTAAAAAAAGTTTTAAAATTGAGGGAAGAGTTAATGGTAAAATTGGGTGGTTTAAGCATGCAAATGATTTTTTAAAATCAGGACAATTCTCTTTTTTGTAACTTTTCTATTCTTAATGCCCACAAAGCTCCCCAATTGTTGGTTATGACCTATAAAGCCCTTCATGGCACCGGACCAGATTACCTCAGGGACCGCCTTCTGCTGCACAAATCCCAGCGACCAGTTAGGTCCCACAGAGTGGGTCTTCTCCGGGTCCCGTCAACTAAACAATGTCGCTTGGCGGGACCCAGGGGAACAGCCTTCTCTGTGGGGGCCCCGGCCCTCTGGAACCAACTCCCCCCAGAGATTAGAATTGCCCCCACCCTCCTTGCCTTTCGTAAACTCCTTAAAACCCACCTCTGTTGTCAAGCATGGGGGAACTGAAACATCTCCCCCTGCCTATGTAGTTTTTTGTGTATGATATGAAAGAGATACTCTTTCCCCCTAGGCCTTTACAATTTTATGCATGGTATGTCTGTATGTATGTTTGGTTTTTATAATAATGGGCTTTTAACTGTTTTTAGTATTGGATTATTATTATATGCTGTTTTATTATTGCTGTTAGCCGCCCCGAGTCTCCGGAGAGGGGTGGCATACAAATCCAATAAATAAATAAATAAATAAATAAATAAATAATAATAATAAAAAAAAACCATCCCAATTACTTTGCATTTAATATGTAGCAATAAATCTTGACACAAGAGTTTCAATATCCATATACAGGAACTTGTTTATACCAAACTTCTATCAAAATGGCACAGGTAGGTATGTTGGTTTATTGCAAACAAGGGAATATCCAATGACCCTGGAGATTATACAGACATAGCAAGACAAAGAGATGTACACACACAATATCAAAACATTAAGTTTGATGCTGGCAAAGGAAGGAACAGGGATTTCTTTTTATTCATGTATGCTTACTCTGGAATTTAAATTTTAAGATGTTTTTCTTGGTTTTGGCTTCCAGATTCATTAATTCTTCATTAACAGAGAGAGAGAGAGAGAGAAAGAGAAAGAGAAGGCAGTAGTAAAAAAGCAATTAGTGGAAAATAGTTTCAGTGTTATAGCACCCTCTACTGATCAGGGGAAAAAAGATTGATTGAAATAACAAAATTTTGCTGTTATTTTATTTCATTTTCTTTATCAAGTTTTTAAAATTAACAAAATAATGAAATAGCAAATAAAGATTATAAGAATAAGATAAAAGAACTTGTGCAGTGAGGCTGTCAATTTGTCACATGGAGCTGTCTAGTCCTTAAGGTGAGACATGATTACCGAGCCACCCAGAGTCCACGGAGAGAGGCGTCATGCAAATAAAATAAAATAAAATAAATAAATAGAAACATCTTTTATTTGTAGTGTCATTTATTCTAATTATTGCCAACATTTTATTGTGAATTATTTCAAAATACATTAAATAATAGACAAATACTGACAGTGGCGGTATTTATTTACCTAAAGAGTTAAGCAGAATAACCACAGGTAAACAAAAAAGCAGTGAGAATAGGAGCAACTTCTGACTTCCTGCTAGCTTCTCCGCTGATTTTGCTTGTGGGAAGTTGGCAAGGAGCTTTGAAAATCATAATCACGTGACTGTGGATGCCTATGGCAGCACTGCCACAGCCAGAAGTTTGTGAATACATCTTACACAAAAGAATGTTATAATAAAAATAATCCACATTTACAATTTTTGAATGGAAAGATAAGAGACAAGAATTGGATCAAGTGAAGTAACTACAGCAGTACCTCTACCTACAAACACCTCTACTTACAAACTTTTCTAGATAAGAACCGTGTGTTCAAGATTTTTTTGCCTCTTCTCAAGAACCATTTTCCACTTACAAACCTGACTCTCCGAAACTGTAACTGGAAAAGGCAGGGAGAAGCCTCTGTGGGGCCTCTCTACGAATCTCCTGGAAGGAAACAGGGCCAGAAAAGGCAGGGAGAAGCCTCCATGGGGCCTCTCTAGGAATCTCCTGGGAGGAAACAGGGCCTCTACCCTCCCTGTGGTTTCCCCAATCGCACACATTATTTGCTTTTACATTGATTTCTATGGGAAACATTGTTTCTTCTTACAAACGTTTCTACTTAAGAACCTGGTCATGGAATGAATTTAGTTCGTAAGTAGAGGTACCACTGTGTTTATATGAATGTTCTAGATATGTGTACAGAATCATTAAATGAATTATTTGCTGGTGTTGTATTGTAAAATATATTAAATACTTGCCATAAGGGTAATCATTTGCAAAATTTTGGCATTAGCCAACTATCTTATTTTAGCTTTTTATTACTAGAGTTTCTTTCAGCACTTTAATGATAGGCCCTGCAGGGTAATACTAAAAATATAATTCTTGGCATTCTTATGGAGATGTCATTAGACTTCATAATATTTGTGTTGGTAACTGTTTGATCAAAATTCCTTATTCAACAATATTGTGATTATTTAAAGTCCAAAATGTAGGTGTGTATACTTTCCAAATTACCTTTTAAAATCAAGCTTGATCCCTTTGTTGGTGTTTTTAATTTCGTTTAACCATTCTTTGAGTGTATTATCACTGTTTGTTTCAGGCGGATGAGCCATGACTGGGTGATTATCATAAAGAAGGACATCTGCTTCTATCATGTGAGCAGGGCCTATTAATTTCCAAAACAAGGAAACAAAGAATAGCAATAATGTTATCATATCTAAAAAGCCATTTGTAGCAAAGTGTTTATTTTCTTCTACTTCTATATCACATGAGAACTGATAAAAGGAGCTATGTGGAACTCACAACCTATTAAAGAGTCATGGAGATAAATCAGCTCGAGAATTATCAGAAAAACTGCATCTCTCAAATTTATTGTCACCTTTTACGCACTTGGGTTATTATATGAACTAAAGAACGTAAAAATAATTTCTCTCTCCAATGAATATGTGTACATTACTTGTGTTCTCTGTTGGGGAAAACTTAGAAAAACGTAAAATATGAACTTTAAACATCTACTGTGTTAAAATACAAATAGTAAAAGAATTAGAATTTGCTCAGTGGGCAACTATAAGGGAGGAAAAGAACTAGTGTTCTGTCTGCTTTCGGTATCAAATCATATAATTTCTGTTTTTAGAGCAACTGGTTTAGTTGCTTATGTCATGTCCAAGTCCAAAAACAACACGGTGAAATCCAGTAAAGTACAATTCTTTATTTACTTATCCTGAATCTCTTCCTCCCTCTCCTATCCAGTTCAGAACTCTGCAGGTTCTTATTTTGGGCTTATTTGTACTCTTTGGCAGTGACTTCACCGAGGAATGCATTGCTTTTCGAGCCAGTCGGCTGTTCGCTTTTTCTTCCTTGGAAGATTGCTGTGGTGAGGGAGTTAGTGTGATGTTCATTTGCTTTGGTAACAATTTTGGATTCAGTCTGCTCAATTTGAAATATGAAATATATAACACAGAGGGTGGATTTGCAGAACATACTAATCAAGAAATTAGTGAAATTAACATGTTCGCTACAGAGTGAAATAGTGAAATTAACATCGTCGCTACAGACCACACCAAGACAACTAGACACAAGAACAATTTTTTCCTGAATACCATCACTGTTAAACAAATAATTCCCTCAACTCAGTCAAACTATTTACTAAGTCTGCACTACTATTACTACTAGCTTTTTCTTATCATTCCTATCACCAACTTCCTCCAACTTACAACTATATGTGCACCAGTTGCGGCCCTACCTAGACCGGGACTCACTGCTCACAGTCACTCATGCCCTCATCACCTCGAGATTCAATGCTCTCTACATGGGGCTACCTTTGAAAAGTTTTCGGAAACTTCAGATCGGGCAGAATGCAGCTGCGAGAGCAATCATGGGCTGCCCTAAGTATGCCCATGTTACACGAACACTCTGCAGCCTGCATTGGTTGCTGATCAATTTCTGGTCACAATTCAAAGTGTTGGTTATGACCTATAAAGCCTTTCATGGCATCTGACCAGAATATCTCCGGGACCGCCTTCTGCTGCACGAATCCCAGCGACCGATTAGGTCCCACAGAGTTGGCCTTCTCCAGGTCCCGTCAACTAAACAATGTCGTTTGGCAGGCCCCAGGGGAAGAGCCTTCTCTGTGGCAGCCCCGACCCTCTGGAACCAGCTCCCCCCAGAGATTAGAACTGCCCCCACCCTCCCTGCCTTTCGTAAGCTCCTTAAAACCCACCTTTGCCATCAGGCATGGGGGAATTGAATCATCTCCCCCGGGCCTATACAATTTAAGTATGGTATGTCTGTGTATATGTATGCTTTAATAACGGGGATTTTAATGTTTTCTTTTTTAACCGTTAAAATTATTAGATTTGTTATGGACTGTTTTCTATTGTTGTTGTGAGCTGCCCCGAATCTACAGAGAGGGACGGCATACAAATCTAATAAATGAATGAATGAATGAATGAATGACTGTAACTTGTTGCTTGTATTAAGATTTTTTATTAATATTGTTTCCTCATTGCTTATTTGACCCCTGTGACAATCATTAAGTGTTGTATGTTATGATTCTTGACAAATGTATCTTTTCCTTTTATGTACACTGAGAGCATATGCACCAAAGACAAATTCCTTGTGTGTGCAATCACACTTGGCCAATAAAGAATTCTATTTTATTATGATGTTCCAAATTGGGATTAATTTTCACTCAATGGATTGTATAATTAGAGAAAATTAGATCGAGTGAACTATGTTTACCTTAACCTTGACTAAAATTGTTATGTGAATTGTTCTGCCGGGCTTCTCGGCACGAGCCCTCAATTAAGTTCAAAGGTAGGAATTCAGACACACACAGTTGTAAGTCAATAACACTGTTTTTTATCGAAAGTAAAAGAGGAACCACACACACTTTTACTCAGGCAAAATGCTCACCTTCAAAGCCACCGCCTTAAGTGCTGTGAAGAACAATAAACAAACACAAAACAGATAACAAGCAGTTGTGAAGACGTCACAGCCACTCTCCTTCAAGAGTTCGCAAAGTCACAAGCTTGACTATGATTTAGTTCAAAAGTCCTGGAAACTTTTCAGAGAGTCCTTGTAGAATCCCGATAAAAAACACAAGTCCTCCTTTACCGAACTGATAAACTTCCATACTCAGAGGCCCAAACGCTGACTATTTAACAGCAGCCCAATTAGTCTAATTACACCCAGCCACAGGTGATCTATCGTAGTATTTGCGCAGTTGCTCTTTCCTAGACATTGCTCTGCGCCTGTGTACATCAATGAATGTCTCTCCTTCCAAATCCAGTGATGATAACAATGATGAATGACTCAGGGGGTGACTACCTAATGGGTTGTCTGCCATTACCCCCTCTGAGGATCCCATTTCACTTCCACTATCTGCTTCAGACACTTCGCTGTCAGAAGCAGTCAGCAATAAAACTGGCCTCTGACCCTGGGAGAATTCACCCACATCCACCCCCACAGTCCTTGGGGCAGGAGCTGGCCCAGAGCCAACCACAACAGTGAATAAGCCACATTGTCATCTGAACTTTTTGCCTGGAAAAAGATTAATGGTAGGGCCATGATGGCAAACCTACGGTACGCTTGCCAGAAGTAGCACGCAGATGCCTCTATTGCCATGCACACCATCACCAGTTGCTCTTCTGATTTACGATGACCACATGTGGCCGGCCAGCGCACGAATGCATGCAGCCAGCTGGTCTTCACACATGCTGGAGTGCTGGAAACCTGAGGACTAGGTGGCCAGTGTGTGAATGCATGCCAGCCACTTGGTCTTCTGATTTCCAGCCCTCTGGAGTGAGTGTTTTTGCACATTCCGGCTTGGGCACTCAAGGCCAAAATTTTTTACCATCACTGTGATAGCATATTTAACTATATAACACATATGAATGAATAAATACATTAAGCAAAATGGAATAAAAGCACTGTACATTGTACGATTATATTTTTCAGATTTTATTTTGAAGCATATATATATTTTCCTGAGGATACTGCCAGGAAATTCAGTATCTCTATAAGAGATCACTTTTAAAAAAAAATATGTTACCCACTAAAAAACCCAACCCTTGCCACCTCCATCAAACTAAATTCAATGCTCTTGTGATTTAACTCTGCTCTGCTTTTTTAGAATTACTGAAATAAATACTGTTATATTATGAAGTACACAATAAAAATAAATAAATTTACCTACCTGGGTTACAATCAAGTATTATTTTCTAAAACTTACTCTGTATTGCCTCTTTCATGTGTTGCTTGCTGTTTGCTCTGTGATACCAAATGATTTCAGCTCCATCTCTTGTTTTAATTTGCTTGCTATTCAGAAAATAATCTAATATATTTTGACTCCAAAAACCTATATGGAAAACAGTGGCAGGAATAATTTCACACAAGAGACCTGGTTGTTTAATTTCTGTTCTATTTTCTATTAATTTATTTCTACTTCCTCAGAGAGCAGTATCAGAATCAATGGGTTAAAATGACTTCCAGGTTGTATGAGCTGTCAGTCGGTGGAACAGGTTGTCACATGATACCATGAATTTTCTTTCACTAAATCTCAATTGTTATCTGTAAGAGATGCTTTAGCATTTCAAACTCAGCACTTTTAAAATGGGTGAATTTAGCCACTAGAATTCCCTAGCTGGAATGCTGAAAGTTGAAGTCTCTCCAACTTCAGGTTGGAGAAACAGTGTGGGAGCAGATCTTTCACATCCTCTAGGGCAGGGTCCCATCATTATAGGATCCATAAGATCTGCAGTACAAAGTTTTAATCTCAGGAACAATGAATGATACTTGAAACTCTGCTTTAGCCCTGAAAACACAAAGATAGATTACAGATTGTAAGGGAGCTTGTAGGCAATCTAGTCCAACCTCTCCCTCCCAAGCAGGAGTCCCTACACCAGTGATGGCGAACCCATGGCATGGGTGCAACAAGTGGCACACAGAGCCATATCTGCTAACACACAAGCCATTGATTGATTGATCTATCTATCTATCTATCTATCTATCTATCTATCTATCTATCTATCTATCTATCTATCTATCTATCTATCTATCTATCTATCTATCTATCTACAGTATTTGTATGCCGCCCCTCTCCGTAGACTCGGGGTGGCTCACAGCATACAATAAAACAATTCATGACAAATCTAATACACTTAAAAAACATTTATTATTAAACCAGACATACACACAGACATACCATACATAAATTGTATAGGCCCGGGGCAGAGGGGGGGGGGAATGCCTCAATTCCCCCATGCCTGACGGCAGAGGTGAGTTTTAAGGAGTTTACGGAAGGCAAGGAGGGTGGGGGCAGTTCTAATTTCCAGAGGGAGCTGGTTCCAGAGAGTCAGGGCCGCCACAGAGAAGGCTCTGTTGCCCTAGCTTAGCTCCAACATGCATGTGTGTGCCAGCCAGCTGATTTTTGGCTCACACAGAGACTCTGGGAGGACTTTGGCTTCTAGAAAACCTCTGGAAAGATGGAAGGCATTTTTATCTTCCTCCTGCTCCAGGGAATCCTTTGGAGCCTGGGGAGGGCAAAACATGAACCTACTGGGCCCATCAGAAGTTGGGCAACAGGCCATTTTCAGCCTCCAGAGGGTCTCTGGGGAGCGGGAGAAGCTGTTTTCACCCTCCCCAGGCATTAAATAATGGGTGTGGCCACTTATGCATGCACAATAGGGTGTGCCCATGCTCTTTCGACACCCGAAGAAAAAAAAGTTCACCATCACTGCCCTACACCATTTCAGACAGATGGCAGTCCAATCTCCCTTTGGAAGTTTCAAGTAGCTGCAGTCTGATCGGTTTCAAAGTTAGCAATATAAACTGGGAGAAAGAGAGGGAGGGAAGGAGGTGTCATAACGTATTCTCACTCTGGGCGTTGGGTGATGAAAATTTTGCCCATGCCTGGAGATGGAGAGGAGAAATGGAGCCAGTTTCCCTTGCTCAGTAGCAGGGGTATGGGCAGCCAAGATGAGTTCATCATGATCCCATATTATTGCTTCCTTTTAATGTTGAGGGGTAGATGTCTGCCTAAGCAAGGGGCTTTCAAGAGGTGAAAGCATCTTGCACTTCTTTTCCAGTCACTGCTGGGATGGTTGCATTATTTTGAGTTGTGTAATAAGTTGTTCTGCCACTTGGGGTATTTGGCTTTAATATAAGCCCAATAGAAACGAGAAAATGAAGGATCCTGGTTTAGCGATCAGATCGTAAGAGAAACTTCAGTAAGAGATCGTGTCAATTTGCTAACCAGAGCTGCTTCTGGGTAGCTCTATGCACGACGGCACCCTCTAGGGCAGGGGTCTCCAACCTTGACAACTTTAAGTCTGGAGGGCTTCAACTCCCAGAATTCCCCAGCCATCAAAGCTTTAACTTTAAGCCTAGAGGACTTCAACTCCCAGAATTCCCCAGTTCCGAAGCCTGGATGACTTTAACTCCCAGAATTGCCCAACCAGCAAAGCTTTAACTTTAAGCCTGGAGGACTTCAACTCCCAGAATTCCCCAGCCATCAAAGCTTTAACTTTAAGCCTAGAGGACTTCAACTCCCAGAATACCCCAGTCCCCAAGCCTGGATGACTTTAAGTCCCAGAATTGCCCAACCAGCAAAGCTTTAACTTTAAGCCTGGATGACTTCAACTCCCAGAATTCCCCAGCCCCCAAGCCTGGATGACTTCAACTCCTAGAATTCCCCAGCCCCCAAGCCTGGATGACTTCAACTCCTAGAATTCCCCAGCCCCCAAGCCTGGAGGACTTCAAGTCCCAGAATTTCCCAACCAGCAAAGCTTTAACTTTAAGCCTGGAGGACTTCAACTCCCAGAATTCCCCAGGCCCCAAGCCTGGATGACTTCGACTCCCAGAATTTCCCAACCAGCAAAGCTTTAACTTTAAGCTTGGAGGACTTCAACTCCCAGAATTCCCCAGACCCCAAGCCTGGATGACTTCGACTCCCAGAATTTCCCAACCAGCAAAGCTTTAACTTTAAGCTTGGAGGACTTCAACTCCCAGAATTCCCCAGGCCCCAAGCCTGGATGACTTCGACTCCCAGAATTTCCCAACCAGCAAAGCTTTAACTTTAAGCCTGGATGACTTCAACTCCCAGAATTTCCCAACCAGCAACGTTTTAACTTTAAGCTTGGAGGACTTCGACTCCCAGAATTCCCCAGCCAGCAAAGTCGAAGTCCTCCAGGCTTAAAGTTGCCAAGGTTGGAGAGCCATGTTCTATCTTGGGGACTCGAAGCCTAACTGGAAATGGAGAGCGGATACCTTCCACTTCGCCATGTGCGGACTTTCCGGCGCCCGGTCCTCCTCCACGTTCGTCCTCTTGCATGTCCGATCTTGGGTCTTATTCAGACCCCGGGTTGCCTTTGCTTTTTTTTTTCCTGAGGCGGGCAACCGGTTCTCTACGCGGCATTGAACGGGGGAGGGGGGGCTTTTCCCTCAGAGCGACGGCGAGGCTCGCTCTGGCATTTTGCCTGGCTGCTCTCTTAACGGCTCTGATCCGACCGCCTTCGAAATCTGCTGCGAGGGATTTTTATTATCCTGCAAAATCATCTAAATCAGCGAGAGTTAGAAACGATGGTTTCGCTTTGACGCCAGGCTTCCAGAGTGGCAGAATTGGCGGCATCTCTATGGTGCATCCGGCCTTAAATCCCGGCTCAGCCAGGAAGCTCCAGAGGGAGGCGCGCATGGCACCCGGTGCCTTTGTAGCTTTATGGGAATGTAGAAACTGAACCCTGAAGAAGCTTCTTATGCCCCAAATCCCATTTTTATATAAAAAAATGTGCTTCCTACTTGAAGATTAGCAAATGACGATCCCTATACAGTATTTCAAACACTAACCTGCAGTTCTAGGGAAATCTCACCTTGCTATTTGTAGGAGGGCGTTTTGCACGCACGTTTTCCAGTTTGTTTGTTTAATACTAGTTGAGAATTAAAAATGTCAGATACTACACAAATACCAGATGCCAGATACGGTTGTTGCAAAAGAATCAACGGACCCTGGATCCTATTGGTAGTGAATGTTTACATCTGTCACGCGGAATTGCGTTGGAGTGGCATGCGTGGTGATTCGACTGCTTGCTCTGTGGGTTTTTTAATTTGAGTTTTTATTGTTTAATATTTGACTTTTTTTAATTGTATTTTTATTATTGTAAGCCGCCCCGAGTCCCACTGGGATTGGACAGCATAGAAGTTGAATGAATGAATGAATATTTGATGAATACTGCAGATGGCAAGGGACAAAAATGTCTATTAGTTTTATAAAAGGTTTTAACTTTGAGGACAAGATGAAGGCAATGCATGTATAAGGTTACCTGCTTAGTGCATAAAACATACTATGTGATGATCAGGATGTAATAATATGGGATAGCTAAATGAGTCAAAAGTGGGAAAGGGGTGGATGGGTGATCTCTTAATTATTTAACTTATATCCATAATATATACAGTAATCCCTCTCTACTTCACGGTTCATCTTTCACAAATTTGCTATTTCACGGGTTTTCAAAGGGGGCTTAAATCCATGAAAAATGTTAAATCCATTAAAAATTCATAAAATTCTTCTATAGTACTACTGTACTAGGATATCACCTGTAGTTCCAGCTGAGAAACATTATACAATGACTGTTTAATGCAAAGGGTGGGTTTTAAAAGTCCAAATACTCGTTAAATACATATAATAATATCTTTCCTCTACTTCATGGAAATTCATTTTTCACGGGTGGTCTTAGAACGCATCCCCAGCAAAAAATGAGGGATCGCTGTAATCATATATGCCAGATTTGAAAAGCAATTGTAGTCAAATTTTATGGGAGAAACATCAACGTCAGATATAGCAATGCCTCTTGAATGGCTGGAAGCAGGGAATCCATTGTTGATAACAAAAAGAGGACAAAAACTCATGTTGCCTCAATATTAAAAATACTCAAGACAGTTAAGAGGCAACAGTAACTCAAGGCAAGTAGCTGAAGAAGTTTACTTAGAGAGGGATGATGATTCTAGATTTGAGAATATAGCTGGTACTTGGGACAAACTTGACGAATCTAAGTAAAGAGCAAAGACATCACATTGGCAACAAAGGTACATTATATCATAGCTTATATCGTGGCTTTCCCTGTTGCAATATAAAGAAATAACTTGGAATTTTGATGCTGTAGAACACTGAACATTGGCCTCCCAAGAAAACAATACTAGATGAAGTAAAATGAGCCAAGGTAGTACAGTGGATAGAGTGCAGTACTGCAGGCCACTAAAGTTGACTGCTAGATCTGCAGGTCAGCCGTTCAAATCTCATCACCGGTTCAAGGTTGATGCAATCTTTCATCTTTCCAAGGTGGGTAAAATGAGGACCCGTATTGTGGGGGCAATATGCTGGCTCTGTTAAAAAGTGCTATTGCTATCATGTTGTAAGCCGTCCTGAGTCTAAGGAGAAGGGCAGCATTAAAAAAATGAAATGAATAAATGAATGAATGAATGAATGGATGAATAAAAAAATAAATAAAAATTTAAAAAATAAAATCTAATTGTTCTCTGAAAGCATTAATAATAAAGCCAAAAGCCAAAGACAATCAGAAAAGAGGACAAAATAATACAAGGTAGCTAGATGTTATTGTTGATAAAAATTTACAAGAACTCAAAACAGTTATTAACCATAAAAATATCAGGTTAATCAGCAATGACTGAACAATAATGATTTATTATGCTGTAATATTGATTTATATATTAGTTTCCATTGTTTTTTGGATATAAACATTCAATAATGTGGACTTCAAATCAATAGCCCCTGTAAATGTTTAGGGGCTTTGTGGAATTTAAGGATAGATAGAATTATAACTTGAAAACGAAATATTTTATGAAAAGCAGCAGTCACTTCTCCTTAGTAGTAGCGCTAACATACTGCTATGGTACTGCTATTTCAAAATGCTCAGCATAATTTGCAAATTAAGTCAGTAAATAAGCATGGTAAGCAACAGAATGCTGACTTCCAGACACCAAATGCTTTAGTAATATTTAAATCATTACACAAAGGTCAGTTGTGATCTCTTATTTATTCCCATTTTATTTTGTTGTCTGAATTACTAGTCATAGAAGGCAAAATCAAACTTAAAAAGTGGCAAACACTAGTTCACTGCTTACTTGCCCAATTAACTCAGGCTTTTTCAGTTCACAAAATAAATTGTCATATAGTGGCAGGGTCATGTGTTACGCTAGTTTTACTTTGAAGATTTGTATGTCTTATATCAAGTACTAAGGCATAACAACTGCTACACACCGGACTGCAAAATCAAAACAAAGAGAAATAACAGAAATGTCAGAATTAATCTAAACTTTAAGTATACATTTTAATTTATTAAACACAGATTGAGGATTTTTTGCCAAGGCTTGAAAGGCCCCAGAAACATTTTAAGTTGTTTTGAATTTTAAACATGCTTTACTCTTTAGCAAATCATTGACATCATAAGATAGAGAGGACAAGAATGTTTCCTTTGACTATAGTAACCCCTAACCCCAAAAGAGAATTAGCTCTGTGGAGCATAGTATGCTTTTAAAGTGTTTTTTTTAAAAATTCAGTACTATATCATTTATAAATCCTTGAGCTGAATGAAATATTCCAAACCATAAATTTGGAATAGTTGGAAAAGAAAAGGGAATATACATTAGGGTATTTATTTCATATTGCTATATTTATTTCAAATTGGAACTACAATTTGAGTTATCTCCTCATGCTAATCAATAAAGAATCATAGTGGCTTGGTAAGAATGTAGTTACCTTAAATCTTTAAAAACAGGGAAATATATAATGCCCACTCATGAATAGAAGGATGGTTTGAATGTGCAATGCTTAATTAAAGCTATACTTAGGTTAGAAACAAGAGACATTTCTGCCTTTATTAGGAAGTTGCAGCAATCCTGGAAACGATGATTAAAGCATTAACATGTTTGAAAAGAAAACGCTGGGGAACTGAAGTCCACAGTGAGTAGATAATTCAGTGACCAGAAGCAGCACACCCAATTACTATGCAGTAGTTATAGATTTTTAAATGTTCATACCAGTGAAAATATAGTCAGTTTTTTAAAAAATGCAGTCATAAAAGCAGTGGTGGGCTACGAGCCGGAATGCTAAATTGCGCTCGCCGCTGCGGCTCGTAAGTCCTTGCGGGACCAGTGCGATTTTGCTGCTGCACCTGTGAAGGTAGCAAAATTGCACTCATGCTTCAGCAAGGTTTTACCTGCAGCTCCGTGCGCGATTTTGCTACCTCCACAGGTGCAGCAGCAAAATTGTGCTGGTCCTGCAAAAACTTACAATCCGCCGTGGTGAACAATTCAGCGTTCCGGCTCGTACCCCACCGCTACATAAAAGTATTATGAAAAGTGTTTGAAGAAAGTACAAGAGACAGTAGGAAGTAGCCTATAGCAGACCTAACACCAGAACATCAGAGGAGTGCCAACTATGATTGATAATTTCAGCTCAACCTGAAAAATATTTTGAAGAATAAACTCTCTTGCTTACCCAACACATTATGAAATATTGCAAGGTAATCATGATTGAATTCATACACAGTGCTAATTTATTTACGATAGCTTCATTTACCAAATAAATCATAGTTCACATAGCAAAACCAAATAAACCATATAATGACAGAGCTTTCACCACTAAATTATAATAACATCCATGCTTAGCAGAAAATTATGTTATTGTGACATTTATTATTCCCAATCCTGGTTCTAGTCATTTGGAATGATAATGCCTAACAGATTTTTACATACCTTGAGGTCATCTTTGGATGATCCCACTTATGAACTGCAGATGAGTTATAGGCAACAAGAAGAAGACTAGCCATAAAAAAAAGCTGTCAGTGCCTTGCCAGAGATAACAGAGTGCCTCCATCTATAGGGCCATTTAGATTTATTTTCCATCCAACTGTCATATCACATTAAGCCTGAAGTGTACCGTATATTCGAATATAGTGAAGGGACACTTTTATTTAAAAGAGAATACCATAATTCCTTTAGATAAAGGTAAAGTAAAATTAGATATGCTCTTGCAATCTCACATTTTATTATCTATGCTTTTAACAGGTGTCATAAGTTTGCTTTTTTATAGGTTATTCAGAAAGTTTTCGGTAATATGAAGTATCACTCCCAATTTTAGTGAAGCGAAAGAGCCATTAAATTAACTGAAACATTAAATTAAAAGAAACATCATCTAATTTAAACTGGATTAATGGTTCAGACTTAATACTTAGTAAGGCATTTGACAAAATAGATCACAGCCTAATTCTTGGTAAACTAGAACAACGTGGGATAGATAATACCCTCACTAAATGAATGCACAATTGGCTGATCAACCACACTCAGCATGTGGTTCTCATTGGAACATCTACATTGAGGGAAGAATGTGGTAGAGTACCTCAAAAGTTCTGTCACACGCTCAGTACTAATTAACATTTTCTTAAATGATCTGGATGGGGGGAGATAGAAGAGGAATTCATTAAATTTGCAGACACCAAGATGGGGGAAATAGACAACACTTTGGAAGATAAACTCAAGATTCAGAAGAATCTTGGTAGACTTGAGCATTGGACCCAATCCAACAAGGTGCAGTTCAATGGCGAGACAAAATCCTGCACTTAAGTACAAACACATAGGTTCAGTATAGACAGCCTCTGCTTAACAGTAGTTAGGTGAGAGGAATCTAAGAGTCCCAGTGGACCACCAATTAAGTATGAGCAAGCAGTGTGCCATGGGTACCAAAAATACTAATGCAGTCCAAAACTGCTTCAACTGAAGAATAGTAGCAAGATCATTGTAGTGATAGTACTGCTTATACTGCACTTGTGAAATTACACTACCAATACTGCATCTAGTCATGATACAAAAAAGATGCTTAGACCCTAGAAAGAGTACAGAGAAGTGTATAAGGGTTCTAGTCTAATTTAACAAAGAAAGGAATGGGGTGATATGATAGCAATCTTCCAGAACTTGAAGGGCTGTTATAGAGAAGAGGAGGTGAACCTATTCACCAAAGCACCCGAAGGAAGAACAAGAAATAACGAATGGAAGATCATTAAAGAGAAAGCCAACTGAATATTAAGGAGAAATTTCTTGACAATGACAGCAATTATTCAAAAGTTCTGGGTGCTCCATCCTTGGAGATTTTTCCAGGAGATATTAGACAATCATTTATTCGCAATCATGTAAGGTTTCCTGTTTGAGCAGAAGATTGGGCGCTTCCAATACTATTATTCTATGTTATTCTAATCAGTGCTATCAAAAGAGTTGCCAACATTTGGATGAATATCTTTTTTAAAAACTTTTAAAAACAGATAAGGAACTGATGAAATTTAACTGAACTGAACCATTAAAAGAAAAGAAGTATCTAAGTGATCTAAATAGAAAAATTAAAATGTTGTTTCTGGATTGTTAAAACATCATGAGCTTAATTTTCAAAGTTTTTGATAATCCTTATGTTTATATAGTTATATACTTATATTCTAAAATAAAAGCCTAATGTTATTTATTATTTATAAAAGGATCACCCTCCAGAGAACAAATAGTTCTTAATACAGAATAATGCTTGGTGCTATATTGGTGCTATAGAAAACTGTGTCTTAGGAAATCATATTTATACATTATGAATAAATGTTTGAAACATTTAACACTGTCTCCTGCCATTATAGGTTCAACAATAGCAGAACAGAGAAACAGTTGCATATTATGAAACATTTAGTCTACAATAAATTTACAATTCTTGATACAAAGAAGCACAATGTTTTCATTACAATGACCCATGGGACTAGTTTATTGGAGTCTTCTACACTTCTGTGCCTTTATTCTGTAATGTCAAATATCTGAGCAATAAATTGCCCTTCTAACTGTAGTTCATATACGCATATAATGTCAAGGCATTTAGTTATAATTAGAATATGATATTTTTGCCGTTATAGGAATATAAGTATAAATAATTCAAAGACACACTGACATACAATTTCTTATAGTACACAACAAACTGCAACATTATGCAAGGCATTATCAAACTTGATTTAGGTTACTTGAGCAGTAATCACAACCATTTTTCTGGTACATAAATGCTTACTTATTGAAAATAACCCATTACAAAAATAAGACTTCTATAAAGAGCCTCAAGTATTTTATGGCAAATTGTTCATAAATATTCAAACTAAAACATTGTTCTCCCTGAATATAAAGAGGGATACAAGAGGTCTCAAAAAGTAGAGAAAAGAGCATAGAGACAGGCTTTGTGCCTGATTTACTGCTACAGGATGACTACTTTAAGGGTCATCTGACTTCTTATTCCTTCTTGGAAAATCCAAGAAACAACTGTATATCTGAGCACAGAAGAAAACAATATTATTAAGTATTTCATATAAAAAGTATTAATTTTATGTTCATTAAAGCCATTATAAATATATAACAAAATCAGCCATTAAAATGGGAACTCTCAGGTTCCAGCAATAATATACACTTTAAAATATACCAATATTAAAAATTTATAATTTTATAAAATGATCACATCTGGCAAAAACATACTGGTTTCATCATAAAGACAAGTATACTTGTAGAAACATTTTCAAGATAGAATAATTATGCCAATATTCTAGTAATTAACAGCTTTTATATCTGAACTATGCAGCAAGAAACTTCTACTCCATTTAAATGCAATTTTTAAAAAATTACACAAAACTGTTAAGAATTCACTAGATTTACCAGTAATTCCAAAGAATATTAAATGTATCTGTAAAACAGAGATAATTCTTTAATCATAAATGCTAATGCTATTCCTTCCTTGCCTTAACTGTATTAAAGGTAACATTTCAGAACATAAAGTAATATTCTGTTTAAGTAAAGATGGAAAAACAACTTTTAATTAAATAAAGCTCTCTTAGAAGACTGCTAAATCATTGGCATAAAACACACTTGAACATTCTTTTAATAATGTAATGTTAACTGCTTTGGTAATGGTCAATAGAGCAATTCAGTTCATTACATTATAATATACTTGCCAGTTATATTAAAAGAGACTCATTAATGAAAAATACTAATTCAATTTCCAGTGGTAAGCTTGTGGCATTGGATACCCAGCCATGAATTACTGGAATCAAAGCACTATCCAAATCATTTAAGTAATGCTGTGGAAGAACCTGGCCTCCAGATCCCGCCTGATATTCCACCTAAAAGAAAAATACATTAGTAATTACTAATTTATTACTAACTTATAAATAATTATAATGAAATTACAGATACTGCAACATTTTAAAAACTTACCATATCGGCATCCATGGAGACTCTGAGGCCTATCTTATTCATTCCATTAGTTTTCAATGTTTTGAGATGCTTTCCAAGTGCAATATAAGAAGCCAATGCAATTTCTTTAGCAAGCTGATGAACACTGTTGTGTAGCTCACTAACCTTTGACAGGTAGAATACCTAAAATATTAATTTAAAAATTAAAACATTAATCACAATAGATTTCCCATCAAAACTAAATAAAACACAGCTTCTCTTGAGCAGTGCATTATATGTTCTAATCACTAGAAATAGACAACCAATAGAGATGAGATATATATTTAAACAGGATGACAATAGCAATAAAGGACCAACATCAGACAAAAACAGTTAATTTTCTATAATGAATTGATTTAAGATTCAACAGAGGAAATTATGAACTTTCTAATTGGCCCTCTTCACCTTGCGCTTTTATGGTACTGCATTTTGAAGCATCCCCAACTTCAATTATCACCTCTCCCATCCCTCAATAATCAGACTTACACTGCTATTAGTATAGTTTTTAAACATCCTTTTAATATTAGAGGTATAGCTACAATTGATACGGGAAAAATAAAGCAGTATTGAGAATTCAGTACCTAGACTTTAAATAAGGTGTATCCATCATTTACCCCTTTTATTTACCATTAAAGCACTCATATTTAGAATATAGAAATACTGTCTTTCTCAAGAAATCAACAAACAAAAATGTTCATAATACACAATAATCATTATAAGAATGATGGTGGCAGAATCATATGAAGAAACAAATGTGAAAAATCAATGTAAGGAACATAAATATAGGAGATGTTCAAATTATGAAGCCTTTTATTCTATTGGCACTGTATCAGAGTGAATAATGTCAACTTTAAAAAAGAAAAATGATTATACTAATTTACAGGAGAAAAAAAAATCAGATCTTGTTTGTCATCATCAAAATACCAAAGGCTAAAAGTTTAAACTTTTTAGATTTCATGTCCAGGTATTTTGGTTCTTTTGTGGGGTGAGGATGTAATGTAACTTTTTTCAGATGAGTGAGCACTATAAAAAAGCCTAAACAGAAACTTCCCAAATAAAACTGCTTAATTTAATGGACAAAATGAGAGTTGGGAATGCAGATGAAAGCAGCTGCATGCTTAATTCAGTATTCTTTCACATTCAGAGGATATTTAATATTCATTTAATTTGCAGAGGCTTTTCTTTAAAAGCAATGTTCACTTACTTCAGTACATTTTATAAGTTTTCCATCCACTTCAAAACATTCTTCTTGAACTATTTTTTCACTCTGTACTCCTTCCAAAGATTTCCCATCTATTGGGCTTGAAATTCTATGGTGCAAAGTTTAAATTACATTATTTGAACTAATCAGGCTATTCTGATACGCTCAGAATATCAGAAGTTAACTCCAAAAGAACTTACTCCAAGTGTGTCTCCCAAGACTTCTCATCTGCCCAACTAAAGCAAATAGGCATCTTTGGGCAGCACATATAAGCTGCTGAAGATGAATTACCACTTTAGTAAAACCGCTGAAGATATTATTTCATACAGTCCAATAAAAGTTAATGGTACACCACCTATATTTTACCAAGGAAATCCCATCGATAGATAATATACAGGTAGTGCTTGGTTATTGATAGCCTTATTTAGCAATTGCTTGAAGTTACTACAGACTGAAAAAGTAATTTTATGACTGTTCCTTGAACTTAGAACTGTTACTTTCCCTGCAGTCATGTACAGGTAATCCTCAAATTACAAGAGTTTGTTTGGTGATTGTTTGAAGTTACAATGGCAATGAAAAATGTGACTTATGACCATTCTTCAGTTATAACCTTTGCAGCATCCATGATCATGTGATCAAAATGTGGATGCTTGGCAGCTGGTTCATATTTATGACCATTGCATGTGTTTTTGCGTCCCAGAAGTTAAAATTGCAAGTTATGGTCATTTAATGTTCTTATTAAATGATTGTGGGTGATTTGCTTAACAACTGCAATAGAACTAATATCATAAGTCCAGCACTGCCATGTGATATTTTATTTAATGCACTTTTACATTATTAATAAGTGTTTTGGCCAGTTTCCTATCTTAGTATTAGCATTAGGATATCGACATTTTGCAGAAAAGTTTTAACACATATGATACTTCTGCTTAGTAGAATACACAATACATACCTCATGTTTGCTTTCTCATCATTTTCTATCCAACAAATATCCACATATTCTCGGAAATCTCCTGAATCCACTTTCCCACATGTAATTCGAAAGTCTTTTTTTTCACTCAGAGCTTGACGTAAGCCCTCCATAGTTTCTGGAGTGATCTGTACCATTATTCCATCTATGAAAAAATACAACCTTTTTAATAAACATAAAACCCAAGATATGGATTTTTTAATAAGTGTAATTGCATTCCTATTGTAGAGATTTACCACTGATAGCCGCAAGACTCACAATGAGTCTTGCATTTCAAATGATAGCATTTCAATCATTTTGAATAATGTCACGAGCAAAGATTATCAATAAAATATATAAAATGCAGAACTTTTGGAAAAAGAATATTTTTATATCATAGTTTGAAGCTTTTAATCCATATTTAATAGCATTTCAATCATGAAATATTAGGTTTATATGGTTTAATGTCAGACTCAACATCATCATCATTAAATTATATGATCATTTTGGAGGGGGAACTTCTTCTCCCTGTCTATGTCTATCTCTCTCTCTCACACACACACATATGCAAACAAAATGTATTTTCTGACCTGCAGTCAGTCTCTTTTGTTAACATTTCATCCAGCACTGCCACCTTATACATGCAAAAAGTTCAGTTCTGTTTCATTACATTAAACAATGTAATTTAATGCATTTAACCAATCTTTTGATTCTAGTAAGCACAATAATCCATACCTTCAACAATACTGGATTTAGCAAGAAACCCAGAAGATGTTTTTAGTGCTCCATTGAACACTACAAAACTTGCACCTGTAACTGAATAAACAATTCAGATTTAATTGTTCATCCTAAAACCAAATAACATAAGCATAATATTGCACAAAGAAAGCTACATTTGAAATTCTTTTGACTCTTAATTCTAACAAGTACATCACACTTCGATCAGATTATGCCTATGCAATTCAGAGTAAATAACAAATGCCACTAAATTAACTATTCTGAACATTGCCAAAGCTGAGACAAAGAGGAAATGATTTGCATGTAAAAAAGTCTACAAACCATAACATTCAGCAGCTATTATTTTAATCTATTGCAAATCCAGGAAATAAATTTTGACCGCAAATTACTCATTATACAACATTTTAATACCCTCAGCATTAAGTTTTGAAAGCTAATAAATACAATTTAAGACCAAGAAAATTTTTCCATGATAATGTACATGCATATTTAATATAAGAATACTTTCACTATTAAATGTACATAATTATAATTATAATAAGTATAATTAGAATCAGATAATACCTTTTATAACATACTGGGTATAGATTTTTCTTCAATTTTTTAAAAATGCGTCATACCACATCAGAAATTAGAAAAGAGAAACTCAATATTGCACAGCATGATACTTACTTTTCCTAGGATTTCCAGTGGCACTGTTCGCTTGTGTTTGATATATTCCATCCTCATTTTGTACACAAACTAAGTGGGAATCAGCTTGAGAATTAAAACTTGCTCCAATGCTGATAACATGTTCATTAGAAGTGTTTATTACTTTCATTATCTAGAAGACCAATATATATATTATATATTATTATTATTATATTACATTATATACAAACTCAACAAACTCATACTCAACCCAGACAAGACGGAGTGGCTGTGGGTCCTGCCTCCCAAGGACAATTCCATCTGTCCGTCCATTACCCTGGGGCGAGAATCACTGACCCCCTCAGAGAGGGTTCGCAACTTGGGCATCCTCCTCGATCAACAGCTCACTTTAGAGAAACATCTTTCAGCTGTGGCGAGGGGGGCGTTTGCCCAGGTTCGCCTGGTGCACCAGTTGCGACCCTAAATGGACCGGGAGTCACTACTGACAGTCACTCATGCCCTTATCACCTCAAGGCTCAACTACTGTAACGCTCTCTACATGGGGCTACCTTTGAAAAGTGTTCGGAAACTTCAGATCGTGCAGAATGCAGCTGCAAGAGCAATCATGGGCTTTCCTAAATATGCCCATGTTACTCCAACACTCCGCAGTCTGCATTGGTTGCCGATCAGTTTCCGGTCACAATTCAAAGTGTTGGTTATGACCTATAAAGCCCTTCATGGCACCGGACCAGATTACCTCAGGGACCGCCTTCTGCTGCACGAATCCCAGCGACCAGTTAGGTCCCACAGAGTGGGTCTTCTCCGGGTCCCGTCAACCAAACAATGTCATTTGGCGGGACCCAGAGGAAGAGCCTTCTCTGTGGCGGCCCCGACCCTCTGGAACCAACTCCCCCCAGAGATTAGAATTGCCCCCACCCTCCCTGCCTTTCGTAAACTGCTTAAAACCCACCTCTGCCACCAGGCATGGGGGAACTGAGATACACTCTCCCCCTAGGCCTTACAATTTTATGCATGGTATGTTTGTACGCATGATTGGTTTTTTTATATAATGGGTTTTTAACTGTTTTTTTAATATTGGATTTTGTTATTTACTGTTTACTGCTGTTGTTAGCCGCCCCGAGTCTGCGGAGAGGGGCGGCATACAAATCCAAATAATAAAAAATAATTTTAAAAAATGTTATGTTATGTTATAATCATATATCATATCATAATATATTGCTATGCTGTGGTATATTATGCTGTACTCCCAGTATACTAGTTGGAATTTCACAAATATTTATTGTTACTTTTCCTGACTGAACATGCTAAACACAAAATATTGATACAGTAACATTCACTTATATGTAACAATTTCAATCAAATAGCCTTTTCCTCATACTCATCCAGTCTTTTTTTAACACAACAGAATTCCTCCAAAACACTAATGCTGTTACTTCTCTCTTGTACAATATTGATTAGTGCCTACACTGCAAATCCCTTTTTCCAGACTTGCTGTGAGTGTATTGAAGGATTATTTGGTTTCCTTATATTATTAAATAATAAAATATTATTAATAGAACAAAAATAATATAGGCTAGATTTCCCCCCACCCACCCCCACTAATATGAAGCCCTCTTTACATTTTCACTTAATATATTTTTCGGACTATAAGACACACCTTAGTTTTTGGCGAAGAAAATAAGAAAAAAAGCTTATTGTGGGGTTGATGGCCTCCTTAAATATCCTCAATCAGCTTTTCCCAGAGGAGAACTTTAGCTACAGGTTCATTGATTGTGAGCTCTGTACCTTGCCTTTTCAGCCTGTGAAACCTTCGTTTCAAAGGCTTTTTTCTAGTCTGTGAAACCTCCATTTCAGAGGCATTTTTCCAGCCTCTGAAACCTCCATTTGAGTGGCTGGGCAGGGCTACACTAGATGTATAAGACACACCCAAATTTTCACCCTCTATTGGGGGGGGGGGGAGAGGGTGCGTCTTATACTCCGAAAAATATTGTAAATAAAATGTATATTATAAAATACAAAGTTTTCAATATTTTTGAAAGCAGAATAATTATTTGGCTAATAATATACTACATTTTATTTTATTCATTCTCCAAGGAATCATCATTCTTATCTATCCAAAGACCCTGAAAAAATATTACCCAGTGCAAATATGAGCCTATATTCTGTCTATTCAGAAAAGGCAGAAAATGCTAAAAGGAAAACTAAGGTTTTCCATAAATCTCTGGTATGTCTCCACTGGATCACTAACTTGCATGAAGGTCAATCCTAAAATAAATGTTCATAAGTATTGCAACAAGGATTAGCAATTTAATGTTTTGCTGCAAAAGAGCCACCCAGTTCAAATTCTATATATTTATGAAGCTGCTGATTCTTACATTTAGTACAAAGTCATTAATAGAAATTATACTTACATCATTATATTTCCTCAGAGGTATTTTAATGTAACTTTTACCCATTTCCATATGAATAAATAAATTATCTATTGTATGTAATGTATATTGATAGTTTCTAAGGTCCTGCAATGCAATAAAAATAGATTATTCTAGTTCTCTAATTTTGAATCACGTGAGCAATTCATTACTACTATTCATAATACAAAATAGTATTAATTTTTATATTATAAGCAGTTGTAATGAATTATCTACAAAATAAGATTAATTGTAATAAACTGGTTAGTTTCATAGCAATGATATATATAGTTCTAAGAATATTATCTTTGTTAACTACATTTAATTTTTTTCTTTCATGCATTTACTGAGTTTCCATAATTTTATTTCACTGATATTTAAACAGTGTTAGAATGTTTGTAATAGTGAGCTTCATCTATTTTCTTACATTGCTCTTTTAGTATAGAAGATACTAATGAAATACAAAAAATAGCATATACTGTACTTACAACAAGTAAATCCATGACTGTATGGCCTATTTTTCCAAACAATGGCTTTCTATGTCTGATACTTGCCAATGGAGTTGGATACACTAAGAAATTTAAAAAAAAACAAGAAATGCATAGTATTTACTTATTCTCTTTGAAAGTTTATACAAAAGACTTCGTATTTGCATTTAAACTGGATTAAATTGGATGGATGAAAAGCATATTTTAAACACCAGTCTTAAAGGCATCATAGCAAATAAAGTCCTTTTGAAAAAAAATGTTAATAGAAATATTCTTTTTTAATAATATAGTGAAGATAATTTACCCCCATATTCAGCTCCTAAAAGACCCTCGGTGGTGCAGTGATTAGAGTACAGTACTGCAAGCTACTTCTGATCACGGGCTGTCAGCAGTTTGGCAGATCGAATCTCAATAGGCTCAAGGTTGACTCAGCCTTCCATCCTTCCAAGGTCGGTAAAATGAGAACCCAGATTGTTGGGGGCAATATGGTTACTCTCTGTAAACCACTTAGAGAGGGCTGTCAAGCACTGTAAATCTAAATGCTATTATTATCTAAATGCTATAATGGCAGAAAGTAACACCATAATGCCCAAACCCTTTAGTGTTCTTTGAAAATAGAAAGCTTGAGAAACATAAAATTTAAACTATGGATCTATATAAGTCGTTCTGGGTCCTATTATCTAAATAATAATGATGATGATAATGATGATGATGATGATAATAATAATAATAATAATAATAATAATAATAATAATAATAATAAGTAGCATTACATATTATTTTCAATCTCTGATCTGGGCCGTTGAGCTCTAATTACTTTGCTCCAGTTGTTGGTATGACTGTGATGTGAATGAGTGTGTTTATATGGTTTTTATTTGGGTTTTTATAATTGGGCTTTAGAATTGGTGTGTGTGTGTGTTGTATTGCTGTTATATGTGGTGAGTCACCCTCAGTCTTCGGAGAAGGGCGGCATATACAGTCAGTCCAATAAATGATAGTAGTAAGAAATGGATAGGTCATTTAGACTAAGAGAAAATATCAAGCCACACAATTTATCTTTATATGAATATTCAATAGATTCAATATTTAATTCAATAAATACATTCAATAGTTTCAATATTTAAAATTGAAATAAATTTACCCCCATATTCAGCTCCTAATCTCAACATCAGGCGAATAGGAAAAACTTTTGCCCAAGGTACTTCCTGTTTGTGAATAAGAATGCCACATAAAAAGGGATTTGAAGGTAGCATGAGATCATCCAACTTCTGAAATGTGGGTGTAATGAACAGAAAACCACCATGCTCTTTGCTTCCAAGAAAATCTTCATTGAATGTAATATTTTCCAAATTTCCAATAAATCTCCCTGGGGACAAAAGAACACATGAAATCAAAGGTAACAGAAAAAGAGATGGGATTGAACCAAATTTCTGGTGCAAAAAGAAATAAGCAAAGGACAAGGAAATGTCTTTTGAAGGATATTTTTAATCTAATAGTGGAGAATATCTAGAAACTGATTTTCATAAAAGCAACAGTCTAATATCATCTACAATTTCCAATTTATTAGGTGGATGGATGAATAGATAGGTAGGTAGGTAGGTAGGTAGATAGATAGATGGAAATATAATTAAAAAGTGCTGAGTCAGCATCCCCTCCCATAACTTTGCTATGAATGAATTAAACCTCTCTCTACATATGAGACCGCCTTCTGCTGCACGAATCCCAGCGGCCAGTTAGGTTGCACAGAGTTGGCCTTCTCTGGGTCCCGTCAACTAAACAATGTCGGCTGGCCGGACCCCTTCTCTGTGGCGGCCCCGACCCTCTGGAACCAACTCCCTCCAGAGATTAGGACTGCCCCCACCCTCCTTGCCTTTCGTAAACTTCTTAAAACCCACCTCTGCCGTCAGGCATGGGGGAACTGAGACATCTCCCCTTGCCTATGCAGTTTCATGTATGGTATGCTTGTGTGTATGTTTCTTATATAATGGGGGTTTTAGGCTTTTAATGTAAAATTGTTTTTAGACTTAATATTAGATTTGTTATTACATATTGTTTTATCTCTGTTGTGAGCTGCCCCAAGTCTGCGGAGAGGGGCGGCATACAAATCTAATTAATAATAATAATAATAATAATAATAATAATAATAATAATAATAATAATAATAGAAATAGAACAAATGAAACAAAGATTTAAAATAGTCAAACATTCATTTTAACGCATATTATATTAGAAGTCTGGCAAAACTTCATACCTTTCATGGCATCTTTATATATGATGATAAATAAGTTGAATATTTCTTTAGGAACATCACTTTCATCTGCTAAACAATGTAGCAGTATGATAATTTCAGCTTGCCCCAAGCCATGCATTCCATTGGTCGAGAAATACCAGCATTTTTCTGAATTATCTAAATGACAAAAAAAAAAAGAACATTGAGCCTTTTTATCTACAGGTAGTCCCCGACTTACCAAAGTTTGTTTAATGAGTGTTCAAAATTGCAACAGTACTAAAAAAAGTGACATGATAATTTTTTACACTTATGACTATTGAAGCATCTCCAAGGTCATGTGGTTTACATTTGGATACTTGACAACTGGACTTACATTTATGTGTCCTTATATGCTTGGTGTCTTCTAACAAGTAAAGTCAATGGGGAAAATTGATTCACTTAACAACTGTGTTATTAATTTAACAACTGCAGTGATTCACTTAACAAATGTGCCATGCTAACTTAACAAATGTGACTGCTAGCCCTTATTTGAAACTGAGAAACTATAATTCAATGACTCCAAAGTCAATCACCTCAATTTATATGTAAAGAATCTTACTCAGGGATGATTCCCTAGATAACATGTTGAAAGAAATCTTCCAAATCTAAAAATATAATGAAAGAGTGCATTGTAGGACAAAACATTCTTTACCACATTGTGGTAAAGTTATTAAATTTCATAAATCTCATTTTAAAGGTTAAACATCTTATAATGAATTTAAAAACTTCAGATTATTGCATCTAAAAATTTTATTTGGATTTGATATTACTTGATTTTCTATACCACTATTTTTCCATTTAATTTAGCCTAATAAAACATTTGCTGGGGGTGGGGATCCTGCACTAATACTCAATTTAATACAAAATATTACCCTCCTATTTTATATCAATTAAGGTAATTAATTATAAAATAGAAATAACTGGAAAATAATTTTAAAAAAATTAGAACTGACCAGTCAATGTTCATTGTTCAGAGTTTACATTTGCAACTATAATTATAATATTTTACAAGGTTTTATAAGTTTTATGTGCTAATACTTACAATGTAATATCTTGACATTCACTAGTAAATTTGCATTTAGAATGAATGTCAATGGATTAGGTTCTTCAAGCAATAAGGTAACTTGCTCTTTAGAAGGATGTTCTTCTACTAAGGATTCTGAAGAAAATATGAAACAATAAAAAGACATATAATTATAATTCTAAATTCTGGGGGGGGGGATCTTTAATAACACAAACCACATTGAAGCAACTGATGCTTGGGATTGAATCCAAATTAATAAAGTGTGACTGAACTAAAGCTAAATCAAATTAATATTTCCTCTATTCAGATCCTTATAAAACATAGATATGTAAATACCTATTTCAGTGTTGGTAATGGTAAACACGTAACATTGTCTCTTGATGTTTACAATTTATGCAGTGAACACATTTATTTTAACTTAGCAAAAATTAAGTATATATTCAACAACAACCATAAGTGTGATGGCCTAATTCATAAGATACCATTAGGCCACACCGAGAGCTGTGACCATGTCCTTTGACAAACTCAATGCATACATTTATTTGTATTGGAAAGATAGTTATCTTGAATCCAGTTCAATGCAAGTTTTCAATTAAACATTACATTTCCCATTTAGTTGCTTAGCCCAGTGTTTCCCAGCCTTGGCAACTTGAAGATATTTGGACTTCAACTCCCAGAATTCCCCAGCCAGCAAATGCTGGCTGGGGAATTCTGGGAGTTGAAGTCCAAATATCTTCAAGTTGCCAAGGTTGGGAAACACTGGCTTAGCCAATCCATTTAAAGTAGCAATTACACTTTTAATTACTATAGCTTATCTAGACAATCTTTAAGATCGCTTCAGGTATGCTGCAATAACATAACCATGAAACTGGTAAGATATGGATAACTAGGAAGTCATCAACTTCTGAAGTCAAGCATGTACCAATCATTGTGGATGTTAGAGATAACTCTGGATTAGTCCTATCAAAATAAGAACAACCTCATGTAGTATATTCCCTATCCCACAGCATCTACTTTTGCCAGTTTTATATTTCAATTCATATATCCTAATCCAGTAGAAATGTATACTGACGTCCAAATTTGTCTTTTTGTTTCATTATAACTACAAAAAAATTACAGCAGAATACTAATTAATTTTAGTTCAAACCCAATTTGTAAACTCAAATCCTTAGCCTAGGAATATGTAAGTCTTACTGTATTTTGTATTACATATGTACATTAAATGTATATTATTTTTATCATCACTTTCATTTTCCACAGAAAGTAGTATTGTACAAAAGCAAAATAAATAATGCTGTATTAATATGATTTATTTTATAAGGGGTAGCATCTAATAAATAATAACAACAATAATAATAATGATGATGTTACACTTCTGAAGTGCAAAAATACTGAAAGGATAAGAAACAATCCTATTTTTCATAACACCTTAAAATAAAAGCAAGACATTACCTTTACCTTTTTCTCCCCTTGCAAGCAGAAGAGGTGGAAGTCCATCACCAGGAATAAGGCTGACTTCCTTACCAACACAGTTTTCGATATAACAAAGCATCCTATAATCTAATATACTAGTAGGGGTATCACTTGCTTGATCAGTTGCAGCAGTAGGAGGTTCCTTTGCAAGTTCAGAAACAGTAGGAACTTCAGTAACAGCTGCGGTCACAAAGTCAGAGTCACACAGCACTTCAGTTTGTGCAATACGAAGACAGTCAGAACCATGTGATAGGTCAACCTGCTCATTACTAGGCAATATGTCTTCATGTGGAACAGAAGTGGAATCCCTTGCAATCCCCGTTTCTTCAGCTACATGCATTTCATCTTTTGACTTGGTATCATTTTCAGAGACAGTTTCATTTGTTGGGCTTCCAACCTATAACAAAAAAAATCCATTAGATCTGACATGTACCTCAGTTCACTATTGCAAAATTTGTAGCAATACTTTAACTTTGGATTGAGAGCCTTTTCCAGGAAAACAAATGAGTAAAGAAATTAATAAAACAAAATAGGCAGCATTATCACACATACCAAAAACAATTAAATGCAGCGAAACAGAAACTATTGCTTTTTTATGTATTTGATTTATATAATTGCCCATTTTACTTGAATGATTCTGGGCAGTCTGTAATAAAACAAAAAATAAATAATATAAAACAAAAATAACAATACATAAAAGCTGGCACAATCTAAACCGTCATGTATACATCAAGCCCAAGTAGGGTCATAGAATCAAGCACAAAACCCAATTTTCAAGGCCCTAAGAAATTCCAACAGAGAGAGCATTGATCTAATCTCAGAGGCCATGCTGTTCCATATCAGAAAAAATTCTCCTCCTGGGCCCTGCAAGCCAACATTACCTAGCTGGTGATAACCAGAGCATGCGCTTCTTGCCAGATCAGAGAATGGGTAATTGGGAAAAGACAATCCTGTAAATAACACAGTACCAAGCCATGAAGGGATTAAAAGGTGACAACCAGCACCTTGAATTGAAGCTGGAAGCATACTGAAAGTGAATCCAGCTCATGTAGGAGTGATCATATATAGCAAATAACTGACACCAATGCTACATTTTGCACCAGCTGAAACTTCTGAATACTCCTCAAGGGCAGTCCCATATAAAATGTATTTATTTATTTTTTATTTATTAATTCAACTTCTATGCTGCCCATTGTGGTTAGCTCTGGGCCAGCTCCTGCAACGGGGAATTTGGATGTTGGCTTAGGAGAGTCCTCAGGTTCCCAGAGACTTGTCTTACTGCCATCAGCTTCTGACAGTGAGGATTCCTTGCAAAGGTCAGACGCTGGGGAAGAAGAAGTATCAGATAGAGAGATGGATGCAGCCAGCCCATTAGTTAATGACCCCATTAGTCGGTCATCGGACTCGGAGAAGGAGGATCGTGGATAGATGCCAGAATGCGTAGGCTCATGGCTAGAAGGGACCAACTGCACAGGTATCGTCGGAGACGATGGCTGAGGCAATTAGGCTAATGGGGTTGCTGATAAATTACCAGCGTTGCAGAGAGTGCATGTGGGAGTTTATCCGTTTGGAGAAGGATACTTCGCGGTTGCTTTGTTCCTGGACTTTCACAGACTTTTGGGGATTTCACAGCTAAGTAAATCTTGTGGACTCACTCAAAGAGGTTTGGTGGTGACACTCTCACAGCTGCTCTGTTTATTTTTGTCTCTCACAGCTTTCAAGGACTGTTATCTGTGTGTGAGCTAATTTGATCAATTTAAAGTGAGTGTGCACAGCTTCATTTTGGGTAAACTGCATTTCTGTTTACTTTATAACAGCGTTTGTGTTTGAATTTACATTTCTGACTTAATTGGAGCTCGTAATGTGAAGCCCGGCATAACACCACCCAATCCCAATGGTAAAATGCTTTGCAGTGGTTCAATTTGGAAGTCATATGGGAATAAATGACTTTAAGCAAGGCCCATTAATCTAGGAAATGCACAGCTGACATAATGCTCTATGCAAAGGCGTTCTGAGCCAGAGCTGCCACTTGGTCTATTTGATCAGTATATTTTCTGTATTAAAAAGACAAAACAGACTTATTTGCATGACACATTTATCAACTAACTAATTGTATTCAAAACCTACTTCAGATAAAGTAGGACTTGCAGGTTCCTGTGGGAATCGCCTGGACCCAGATGACAATTTTGTTGTGTCTGCAACTTCTCCATTAGGTAAAATTCCATCTGCAAACCAAACTCTTCTCTGGTCTTTAGGGAGCAATCCTGTAGGAGAAGAAACAAATGAGTACACCACAAATACTTGTTTAGCTAATATCAAAGTCACCTCCTTCTCTTCCCCACACAAAAAATTATTTAGAATCTATTAATAAATCTAATAAGCAGATAAAACAAAATGTGATTAATATACCCCAAACACTGGATTTCTGCAACTAATAATGTCAAGTACTCCTATATAATACTTTAAATACTATTTCAAGTTGGAGATTGATATGCAAATAGAAGAATTTTAAAGGAGTTACTTCTCAACACTAACTTATATAAGCTCCTTTTTTATTTTTTACATCTCAGGTATGGAAGCATTGTTTTAGAGATATTCAATAATTCCTATGGGGAAGTTCCATTCTCTACTAACAAGTATCACAAGATGTATGCTGAGCAAAAAATAATCACTCTAAAAGAAACACTTTTTGAAAAATGTACTTAGCTAACAAACAATATAATTTGCAAGTTTATTGTGCAACAATATCCAGGAATGCTTGGGCAGTAAATGAAGTGTACCTTGATGATTTCTTTAACTGATATCAATTAAATTGTGTGGGTTTTAGATTTTGAATTAAAACTCTCATCATTGTTAGTCATCTTTACTGGGCAATGCGGCCAATTAAAATACAAATCTGGATGGCCACTCAAGGCCCATTTCTGGGGTTTTTTCTTAACTAACCATTACGCTATTATTTATTTACATACAGTAGATCTCATATTTCTAAACCACTCATGTCCCTCAAAGGGGCTCTGGCTGGTGAAATAAGGCTAGATAATAACATAGAATACCAGATGTCTGGGTTTCATGCAGAGATGGAACAGCTGAAGATTCAGACAATGAAGAAGAAGATGCTGGACCAGTTGAAGAAATCATTTTTTCTAATGCTTGTGCTAATGAACAAAATTTAAGAGTTTGTGTCAAAACCATATACAAGAAATATTTCACAAAAGTTTGCACATGGGGGCAATATTTATAAGCCTAATAGTAATCAAGGTGAGTTCAGGATATATTATGTACATTTTGTTTTAACAAGTGTTAAAATGCAATGTTTGAGATTATATATAATTTTTAACGTAATTTTGTTTTACAAAACATTAAATCTAAGTTTTGAGCAAAGTACGGTAGTACCTCTACTTAAGAATGCCTCTACTTAAGAACGTTTCTAGGTAAGAACCGGGTGTTCAAGATTTTTTTGCCTCCACTTAGGAACCACTTTCTACTTAAGAACCCATGGCCAGAAGAATTTCCCAGGAAATTTGAGAGTGGCATGAAGGCCCAGCCAGTTTCCTGCCATTCTCCCTTTAATCCCGGCCATCTGGGCTGCCAGAGGAGCCTTTCAGTGGCGCTTAAGGAAGCTTTGGCAGTCTAGATCGAACGAAGCATTCTCCTTTCTCTGGGTGCTTGGACAGGGAATAAACCTCTGCCAGCGTCCAGAAAAAAAGAAACGCTCCCTTCGCTCTGGGCAGCCGAGGAGTCACCACAGTGAAGGAAAGGTGCCAGTTACGAGCGAGAGGAGAGGGGACCCCTTCAGCATGGGAAGGAAGAGGCAGCAGGTAGCAGCAGCAGCCAGTGTATGGGAGGCAGTGTATGGGAGGCAGCCTCGCACCGGGTGTATTGGAGGTGCGTGCTCCTCCTCGCTGCCTCCGAGTCCCTCTTTTTTAAAAAAAGTTTTGTATTTTTTTGATTCTCCTCCCCTCACCTTCTTCCTTTGGCAGCGACTCTCCTCCTCCTCTTCCTCCTCCTCCTCCTCCTACCCAAATTCCGAGCTTTTATTTCTTTCCTAATGGGTTTGCATGCATTATTTGCTTTTACATTGATTCCTATGGGAAAAATTGCTTCTACTTAAGAACATTTCTACTTAGGAACCTGATCCTGGAACGAATTAAATTCTTAAGTAGAGGTATCACTGTACATTATTTCAGTCTTATGTTCTTTCTTGGAAAGTTATTTAAGATAATAATGACATTCCATAGTCATTTACACTTCTCATCCATGACTTTTAAATGGTCACATTTAAATTGAAGAATTAGCCAGGAGTATTCCTGCAACTTTATTTGAAGAAAACCTATCTTCTTCTGGTTATTCTTGGTCCTGTGGACTGAACAATTATACTGTATTATACATCTATCTTACTTTAAGAACTTGAAAAATGTTAACTGAATGTAGTTCCCACAGGAAATGAGGCAATATGAAATTTGACAACTAGATTAACCAAATTAATATTCTTGAAAGAGAACCTTTATCTCTAAGATATTCATGCATCCTGAGATGCTACTTATTTGGTCCATTTTAAAAACCATTTAGGCTGATGGCCACAAGGCAAAAATCTCTTTGGCAATAAAGACAGAGGTCCCACCATTGTACAACACAAAATGGTTCCAAACATCCATTGATTTACTGTTGCTTTCTCTTAAATATTTTTTGAATTATTTTGTAGATAATATTTATCATCATTTACATAACAGCGATACGTAACTTATGCAAGATATATTTATCATTCCATTTTCACACAGAAGAAAAACCCTATGAGATAAGTCAGACTAAAAGAAAATCACCGTCCCTAAAAAAGTGGTTTTAGTAATAACCAAGACTATCTGGTGTCAGTTCCACACTGTAATCAGTATACCACAATTGGTTTTGTTATTACATTTTGCACAAAAATGAAATTGGAAATAACTATTGTTTATTTTGAAGGAGACAAAAAAATTACTGAATTAGTATTAGTATTACTGAATTAGTATTTACTGGCTTTTAAAAAGCTTTATTTTTTATAGATTGCATGTGTGTGTGTGTGTGTGCGTGTGTGTGTGTGTGTGTGTGTATATATATATATATATATATACACATATATATATATACACATATATATATATATATATACATGTGTATATATATACACATATATATACATATATATATATAGATTGTTCTGAGTTCGGGTTTTGCCCTGTGTAATCAAAACATTACACAGGGCAAAACCCAAACTCAGAACAATCTACATACATATACCCGTGAAAATTTACGAAAACAAATATATATATATGTATATATATATATATATACATAAGGCCGAAATAGATCTATCCTAGTCTCCCTTAATTTTCAAATTCAGCTTAAACATGTGACACATACAGATAGAATTGTCGGCTATCAATAAAATTAACTGCCTTGGAAATGGCCCTGGGTTGGGCCGAGAGGCAAAAAAGGAGCTGTGATGTTCCTTCAATATACCAGGGTGATTCGACACAAAATGTAACCCTTCCCTGGTACAGAGCTGAAGGGATTGGATACTGTAGCCTAGAGGATAATTCTCTGCCTTACAAGGCAAAGGTTGCAGGTTCAAGTCCCAGTGGGTATGGCTAGCTGATGAGGCCAAAATAAGGCCGAAATAGATCTATCCTAGTCTCCCTTAATTTTCAAATTCAGCTTAAACATGTGACATATATATATATATATATATATATACATACACACACACACACACACACACACACACCAAAAAAGCTTTGAGTTTACCCTACTTTTTATTTCTTTAAACAAATCAAAACATTTGTGGAAGGCACATACCTATAGGTTACTAAACATGCTATAGCTATAGACAATTAGAAACAATTTCTATGAATATTTCTGCATCATAATGTGTCACATTGATAACTTGGGCATAGGAACTTATTTGAGTAGAACATACACAAATCCCATTCATGCTGCTATAAACATAAAAATCAAGATTATATATATGTAGTACAATCTTAATTATAGCTTATCACTGAAATGGAATACCAAAAAATGTATGGATACATTTAAAGCATTTTTCTCTAGGAAAACAATATCAACTGTAGAATGAATAATCTTTCTTGGAAACAAATTCCTACAATATCCATTAGCCAGTGTAAGAATAATGCATTAATTACAGCAAACCAAGTATGGATCCCCCATGCATACATCTATATAATATCATTCAGTATAATATCTGGGAGGTTTCTTCGATATATGGTAAGGTAAAACTTAGTTTGTGATACTCAATCCTAATCGCTTATTAGTTTGTCTCCTTTTTTGTGTTTTATTGATATGGCATACTTTCATGGCTGTCTGAATACACAATTGGAAAGGTTCATATATCCAAGTTTCTTATTTAAAATTGTCATCTGAATTGTTCTGTAAAATTTATATTCTCTTTTTGTTCAAGGGGCAAAATATGCGATACACAGTGGACTCTCCTTCCATTTCCCCAATAAAAACTCATCTGGTAAATTATACTAAGAGAGAGTGACTAGCCCTAAGTCAATAAATAAGCTTCTAAGTATGGAGTAAAAGCTGAGTCTTCCTAATGTACCACTATACTACACTATCCCTCATGGTTATCATGCTTTGCACAATAATGAGATAATTATCACTTATTTTGAAGAAGACTGTACAGGTAGTTCTTGACTTACGACTCCAATTGTGATTGGAATTTGTGGTACTAAGTGAAGCAGTAATTAAGCAAAACATTCCGTGACCATTCGGTGCCTAGGGACAGCAATTGCAGCAATTACAGTTGCAGTCATTAGGACAGGATCACAGGGTGAGGATTCATGTGATTTGCTGCCAGCTTCCCCATTGACTTTGCTTCTCAAATGTCAGGTGGGAAAGTCACAAATGGCAATCATGTTTCCCATCTATAAACAACTCCCACGCACAAAGATTCATTTCTGGCATCTTTTATCAAGACTCGTTGTACCGCCAGTGGAGCAGGACTCTGCAAGGCTTGTGCCGTTGCACACACGAATTGCAGCACTGCCGCAAGTTTCGACATAACAGCGTAGCCGAAAGTGGCAGGATGTCAGCTATACCAATATGATGAAGCTCGCAGTGGGAATGCAATTTATGCATGAAATGGTATAGCAAGCCTTGCAGAGTCCTGCTCCATGAGGCTACGACAGAGACAGGACATCTGGTCCCATGTTCATCACTTCCTGCACCCTAAAAATAAGAAAACACCCCTCCCTTCGATAATTACAGTGATCCCCCGCTCGTTGCGAGGGTTCCGTTCCAGGACCCCCCGCAACGAGCGGGTTTTCGCGAAGTAGCGCTGCGGAAGTAAAAACACCATCTGCGCATGTGCAGATGGTGTTTTTAACTTCCGCAGCGCTAGCGAGGAGCCGAAGATTGGGGGCGGCGCGGCTGTTTTAAAATGTCGCCGCCGGCATGGGGGGCTTCCTAGCAGCCCCCCAAACCCGGGTTGGGGGTCCGGGGGGTGCTGGCAAGCCCCCCATGCCGGCGGCGACGTTTTAAAACCCGCGCCGCCCCCAATCTTCGGCTCCTCGCTAGCGGGCTTTCGAGATGAGTCCTGAAGCGAATTCGCTTCAGGACTCAGCTCGAAAGCGGCGAGAGCTAGCGCCCAGCCCCGTGACATTCGCTTTCCTGCCGCCGGCAGCCGAGTGATCCTGGGCTCCTTCGCAACCTCGGAGAGCTTCCTGGGCATGAAAGCTCACGAAAACCAGGAAGCTCTCTGAGGTTGCGAAGGAGCCCACGATCACTCGGCTGCAGGCGGGAGGAAGGCGAATCCCACGGGGCTGGGCTCGGTTATCCCCTCGGCTCCCCTCCTACCAGCCCCGCCGCGGAAGGCTCCATTCTGTTCCCTGAATGGAGACCGCCGGCCGCTCAATCGGGCCGGCAGGGAACAGAATGGAGCGTTCCGCGGCGGGGCTGCTAAGGGGGGGGAGACGAGCCCAGCCCCGTGACATTCGTTTTCCTGCCGCCGGCAGCCGAGTGATCCTGGGCTCCTTCGCAACCTCGGAGAGCTTCCTGGGCATGAAAGCTCACGAAAACCAGGAAGCTCTCTGAGGTTGCGAAGGAGCCCACGATCACTCGGCTGCAAGCGGGAGGAAGGCGAATCCCACGGGGCTGGGCTCGGTTATCCCCTCGGCTCCCCTCCTACCAGCCCCGCCGCGGAAGGCTCCATTCTGTTCCCTGAATGGAGACCGCCGGCCGCTCAATCGGGCCGGCAGGGAACAGAATGGAGCGTTCCGCCCCGTGACATTCGTTTTCCTGCCGCCAGCAGCCGAGTGATCCTGGGCTCCTTCGCAACCTCGGAGAGCTTCCTGGGCATGAAAGCTCACGAAAACCAGGAAGCTCTCTGAGGTTGCGAAGGAGCCCACGATCACTCGGCTGCAAGCGGGAGGAAGGCGAATCCCACGGGGCTGGGCTCGGTTATCCCCTCGGCTCCCCTCCTACCAGCCCCGCCGCGGAAGGCTCCATTCTGTTCCCTGAATGGAGACCGCCGGCCGCTCAATCGGGCCGGCAGGGAACAGAATGGAGCGTTCCGCCCCGTGACATTCGTTTTCCTGCCGCCGGCAGCCGAGTGATCCTGGGCTCCTTCGCAACCTCGGAGAGCTTCCTGGGCATGAAAGCTCACGAAAACCAGGAAGCTCTCTGAGGTTGCGAAGGAGCCCACGATCACTCGGCTGCAAGCGGGAGGAAGGCGAATCCCACGGGGCTGGGCTCGGTTATCCCCTCGGCTCCCCTCCTACCAGCCCCGCCGCGGAAGGCTCCATTCTGTTCCCTGAATGGAGACCGCCGGCCGCTCAATCGGGCCGGCAGGGAACAGAATGGAGCGTTCCGCCCCGTGACATTCGTTTTCCTGCCGCCGGCAGCCGAGTGATCCTGGGCTCCTTCGCAACCTCGGAGAGCTTCCTGGGCATGAAAGCTCACGAAAACCAGGAAGCTCTCTGAGGTTGCGAAGGAGCCCACGATCACTCGGCTGCAAGCGGGAGGAAGGCGAATGCCACGGGGCTGGGCTCGGTTATCCCCTCGGCTCCCCTCCTACCAGCCCCGCCGCGGAAGGCTCCATTCTGTTCCCTGAATGGAGACCGCCGGCCGCTCAATCGGGCCGGCAGGGAACAGAATGGAGCGTTCCGCCCCGTTACATTCGTTTTCCTGCCGCCGGCAGCCGAGTGATCCTGGGCTCCTTCGCAACCTCGGAGAGCTTCCTGGGCATGAAAGCTCACGAAAACCAGGAAGCTCTCTGAGGTTGCGAAGGAGCCCACGATCACTCGGCTGCAAGCGGGAGGAAGGCGAATGCCACGGGGCTGGGCTCGGTTATCCCCTCGGCTCCCCTCCTACCAGCCCCGCCGCGGAAGGCTCCATTCTGTTCCCTGAATCACTTTGAATCCAGCAGCTTCTGCTGGATACGGGCGGTGGGTGGGACGAGCGGTGAGGAAGCCAGGGGCTGTGGCAGCTCGCCCCCCCATCGCCCGTATCCAACAGAAGCGGCGGGATTCAAAGTGCTGGGGTGGGGGGGGGTGTCCCGACAGCCCCCCACCCCAGCACTTTGAATCCAGCAGCTTCTGCTGGATACGGGCGGTGGGTGGGACGAGCGGTGAGGAAGCCAGGGGCTGTGGCAGCTCGCCCCCCCATCGCCCGTATCCAGCAGAAGCGGCGGGATTCAAAGTGCTGGGGTGGGGGGGGGGGTGTCCCGACAGCCCCCCACCCCAGCACTTTGAATCCAGCAGCTTCTGCTGGATACGGGCGGTGGGTGGGACGAGCGGTGCGGAAGCCAGGGGTGTGGCAGCTCGCCCCCCCATCGCCCGTATCCAGCAGAAGCGGCGGGATTCAAAGGGATTCAAGGCTAACTTCTGCGCTTGGCTTGAGGACTCAGCTGGGAAGCGGCACGGGTGTTTTAAAAGGTCTCCGCCGGCATGGGGGGCTTCCTACCCCCCCGAACCCCCAACCCGGGTTTGGGGGGGTGCTAAGAAGCCCCCCATGCCGGCGGAGACCTTTTAAAACACCCGTGCCGCTTCCCAACTGAGTCCCGAAGCCAAACGAACCCGGGTGGCCGGGCGAGCAGCGAGCAAATGGCGGGTGGCCGGGCGAAGGGCGGGTGAACGGAGGGCGAGCGGGTGCTGGGGGGGCTTCTCGCCCTCCCGCCAGCAAGAGGGGAAAGACCCAGGGAAGCCGCCCAGCAGCTGATCTGCCCGGCGGGGAACACCATCTACGCATGTGTGGCCATAGGAAAAAAGGGTGCACATGCGCAGATGGTGTTTTTACTTCCGGGTTGAAAAATCGCGATGTAGCCCATTCGCAATGGTCGGGGACGCAATAACCGGGGGATCACTGTACTTATTTTGGGGTTAAAATAAGTTTAAGACATGTTGTATTTTTGAGGAAACCTGGTCTTCGGAGAGGGACGGCATACAAATCTAATAAATTATTGTTGTTGTTGTTGTTGTTATTATTATTATTATTATTATTATTATTATATATTACTTTTCAGATGCATATTCTCATTTCTGACTGCACTTTGTTTAAAACTTTTGTGCAAGTATGGAACTGATTAGCCTTACACAATAACTAAAAAGATAAGCATTGTCCGATCAAGTAAAATAATTCATATTCTAATAGTAATAATGAGCAACAATATAATAATTAAATTCAAATAATTTTAAACCATGCTCCCTTTTCAAATAGAATATTTGGATACAGCCACTAAAAGGTTTCATATTTATTTTATCTTAAATATTTCACATCATTATGTTCACATTGGGAATACTTGTTCCAACATTCAAAAATAACTTGTTACTTTTTCTGTTTCTTCTAATTTTCTATAACTACATTTTACCTTTGTTAATGGACCCATAGCAGCTTATACAGACTCTTGCTTCTTTGTCCAGAAATTGGAGTTTGCATTTTCGATTGCAACAGGGAGCACAAAAAATCTAGATTTAGAACAAAAAGTGCATTAAGATTTTATATGGATGGATGTATTTTGATGTAGAAAAAGGTTAAGATCACATACTAATCAGAAACTAGAGGAATAAATGCATCAGACAACTATAACAGCAGAGACAAAACTCAGATAGTTTCAATAAATTCTTTAGCATAAAATTATCATAAATAAATAAATATTGGCTTTAGAAAAATCATAAAGCTTATAAAAATTAGTGAAGTGTATGTTTTAGCAAATAACCTGAAACATTTCAATAAATCAAACCGAAAAGTTTACATGCTGATTAATAATGGCATAAAGAAAATCTATTAGTAAAGGGAATTTTTTTTGCAGGCCAAATAACAAAAAAAGAAAAGAAATCCATTCCTTTTCCTCAGCTATAAATGAAAATGATAAAGATGATCAATCAAGAAAAAATGGTTTAGTTTACTTACTTTCCCACAGGCACGACAGTGGTGTCTTCTTTTTGTAAATGTGAATTTGGCTTGACAATTCATGCATTTTGAGGCTTCTAAGTCAGGAAGCCATGGTGGCTGCTTCTGTCCCAAGGTTGTAGCTTGTCCAACTACTTTCCTTGGCTCTGAAACCTTCGGTATGACATTTTCTTTCATGTTTCCCAAGCATCTTTGTCCATCAACATTATTATGGCTAACATCCGATTCAGGAGACATTTTACCATCTGAGACAAAGGTATTTGAGTCTGTGGAATTTATCATTTGAGATTCATTTCCAGGTGTATTTTTACTGCTAACCTCAGAAGGGACTGGGGCTTTTGGCTGAAGATTTAGCAGCTGTTTTGGTCTTGCTCCTCCACTGTGCACTATTGGCTGGCCATTTAATGAATCTGAAACTTCACTTCCAATCTCAATTGCAGTATCTATAGTCTCTTCTTGAATCTGCTCTGTGTGGTTTTTCACAAGGATCTCCAAGCTAGATTCTGGAATACTGATAAAATTATTTTCATTACAGGCTTGTGCTTTCTTAAATTCCAATTCTGCTTGCATGCTATCTCTATTTATATTCAGATTGCTTATATCCAGTAAGTTGTCATTTATTAGATCGGATTCCAAAAGCCCACTGCTAGTGTCTTCTTTCAGAGGCTTTGAATTATTTGCTTGAAGACAATGTTCAGACAAAAAAGCATCAAGCTCACTGTCACTAATGAGCATGTTGCTTCCAATAATATCTTCTTCTAAATCTAGATCAACAAAAGGTCTTTCATTAACACCAATGGGCCAAACACTGCTGCATATTTCAGTATCTTTAGCCAAAAAAGGACTACTAGTCACAACAGAATCCTGCTGTTGGAAAGGTTCACAATTATTAGAAACAACACTCTCTCCACTTATTAAGGAAGATTTCTCTATCTCACATTCATTGGTTTGGTTAAGACTGCTCTCCTTTTCTAAAGTTTCTGTTTTTCCAAAAGAATCATCTTCTGCAAGGCTATTTTCAATGTGCAGAGCTATGTCTCTAATGCCATCTTCTTTCTGGATAATCTTTCCATTTGTGTCACCAGAATTAACTAATGATGTACAAATAGAAACTGCAAGCGGGAGACAGGATAGTGAAGTCTGTATGTCTTCAGAGATCTCTGGTACTGAAACTGTATTTAAAGTTGTATCAGTATACTGCTGTGCATTACAAAATTTGTCAGTTGTGTGATGTTCTTTATTCAAAGCTGGTACATTTTCTGTCTGAAGAGCAGAATCACATAAAGGTTTTCTGTTACACGTTACATTGGGATTATTGACGTCATGGACCTTTGGCAAATGCAATTCTTCTGATTCATTTATGTCTTCTGAAAAACATTGTTTGTCACTCTCGTCATGTATCATTTGACTTTTTGAACTATTTTCATCTACTAGTGTCTCACAAGGCAGCTTTTTACACGTTGATTCATCTTTGGATCTAAGTTCAGCTGAAAGATGAATTGCTGAAGCTGATACTTCATCAGTTCCTGTCCCTTGTTCTTTCTGGTCAGGCATTTTATTATTTTTCAAAAGGACTGTTTTTTCTTGAGCTTCATTAGAGTCTGTTATATTTGGTTCAAACGGAGTGTCTGTCTTTAATTCCAACTGATTTAGTTCTCCTGCTGCATTATTTTGTATTTTGTATAGTGTTTCATCAATCTGTTGCTGTGTACCAGAATTAGAAATGTGACCATCTACCATTGAATTATTAACTTTTCTTGACAGTAGTGCTAAATCAAAGCCATCCGTTGAAAGACTGTACTGAGAATCATCTGGCTGCAACTTTTGAATGCATCCTAAATTATTTTTTATCTGGTTCAAGCCACCTGTGTCACTGATAAGATCACAGACAGGTATACTGCATCCCTTCAAGCAAGACGGCTGATTTTTATCTGAAGAATCACCACCCACCATGGACAGAAGATCTAAACCAGTAACATTTTTCTCATTCTGGTCAAAGTTCAATTGTTCAAAACTTGCTACTTTTGTAGTTTGAGAAGATAATGAGCATGCATCTGATATAGCACAACTGGCATTTTCTTCCACATTTGGTTCAAAGGATTTTGGCTGCTGGCAAGATGAATCTGACAAAACTAAGTGGTGCTCAGAATTACAAAGATTTATAGTGCTGTTGTTTTCAAGTTCATCTAAAAACAAAAAGAAGCATATTATTAATATTTAACCATACACTTGCTACATACACTGTTCTCTCAATTACAAATGCTGTCTATATTCTATCTCTAATTATATTTTTCCATCACCTTATTTGTCCATTGCAGATTTAAATTTATCTAAAAACACTACATATCCCAATGAAGTGACATATCATAAGAGTATATTTTAATCTATTTTAAAGTTGCTGCTCACATACTTGCAAAAGTCACAAAGAATGAACCAACCTGGGTGCTGTTCAAATTCATCAAGTAATTTGTCCAAATCACAGACAGCTGCTTTAAAATAACTATCCATTCTAAGATTTGATCAGCACACTCTTTTATTCCTGTTGCACCTATAGAGAACAATGAAATTAATTAAGGCAAAAATACATGTAGGATTATTAGATGATACACAATAACTTAAATTTATTTTTAAACTCAATTTCTTATTAAGAGTGATTCTTAATTTGAAAAAAAGTTGTCCATAGTTCTGAATTAAACTGCCTGGAAATCAGGACTAAAATTTAGCTTTGGTACTCAGAAAAATATAATAGCATATTCTTAGAAACATCTGAACTTATATACCATATGTTTTGCACTACAAGATGCACTCCCCCTGCCCTAAAAAAAGTAGGTTGGGATGTCTTCATCTTATGGAGCGAATATTGCCTATCGCTGTTGCCGCCACTGTTCGCCATCACCTAGCAGCGGCAGGATTATCCTCCCAGAACAAAGTCAAAGTTACAGGAGGTGGCAGCAACAGGTGGCAACAGCAATAGGCAATATTTGCTCCATAAGATACGCAATAATTCCACCCACCTTCTGGGTGGCGAGTGGCAGCAGACACAGACGCGGCAGCAATAGTGCCATTTCCGGTCGGCTAATCCACTGATTGGCGGGACTGTGGGAGGCCAGGATCCAGCTATCGCTCAGCTGATCGGTGGTGGGTGCAACGGAGCAGATCCCTGACAAGCCATATGCTGGGGCTGGAAGGCAGAGGTAGATATTTTGTTTTCTTGTTTTCCTCCCCAAAAGCTGGGGGCGTCTTATGGTCCGGAGTGTATTATACTGTAAAAAATACAAAAAATATATTGCCTTCTATTATAAGCAAAGTAATGGTACTTTTTCATACCATTTCCCCTTAAAACAGGGAGATAGCAAATACTAATCCTTCCCATTTCTAGTCTGTTGCTTTTCAAAAGTCAAGACTTCAGGAACTGCCACTGTGTTCTAAACCTGGAATACTCTGGTCAAAGGTAATGTAATGACTAGGTTCAAATTCCTGCTAATCCTGCTGGCAAGCCCATGAACTATACTTTATAATTTGTGAACCCTGGCAATTTTGCCTTATTCAATAAGACATGATTAATTAGCAGTATGACTGGGATCTCAGGCACTATGAGAGATTTAAGTTTTGGACTTGAAAATCTTCTAAATTTTGATCTATGAATTCAGTTTTTCTAAAGTGACCGTGATTCCTACATTAAAGAAAGTTATTTAAGTTTTTAAAATAAACTAAATAAAACAGAGCCCCAAAATTGCACTAGATGATGTTTCTGTCATCCAAATGAAAATCAGAATATGAAAGGAGTAAAAAAAAATATTGGTTATTTCACTGGCTATTCATTGTCCATTCTTATCAACACCTTGTAGTGATAGTTCTTATCCTTCAATAATTATTCAAGTAAGATACTTATTTTGCATCATTTTATTAAGAAATTTTAATCCATTGAATTTATACTATTTCTCTTTAGTTATACCCGAAATTATACAATTTTATATTATTTGATTTATCTTAAAAACTATATAAACTTTAAATAACAGTCTTCTTCTTATAGATTATAGATCAACATGTAATGGGATAAATAGCAGTTTTTAAGTTATCATCTTCTACTATATAAGCATACTCCAGAAAAGTATAGCAGTATACTCAAAATAATGCCCATTGAAAACAACACTAATAGTTGAAACATTAGAGTAAAAAGGCAGCAATAATTTAACTTTTCTTCAAACATATTGTTTATAAAGTTCTAAAAAGCTAAAAATTATTGCTATGTTGCTATGATCAAACAAGCCATTTTGAAAATTTTATAATAAATATGAGTGTATAATATATATAATATTCATAAACATTAATCAGTTGATTAAAAGAGAGTGGAATGAAATTTCCTACTCTGGACAAGAAAATCATGCAAGAAACAGAATAGTCATTAGTAATAATTAATAAAAGAATATTAAAATCAGTGTTTTGATACAACCCTCCAAATGACAGACTACTACAGGAAGAAATGAAGCAATAGCCAATATAATACATTTTTTGTACCTTGATATATGAAATGAAGCAGAAAGAAGACTAATGGAAAAAGAAAATATAAAAAAGATTGTGCAAATAGACAGAAAAAAAATACATTAAACAATCTTAAAAATTGATGATACACAAAATTCTTTGATTACTGAACTAAAGACAACCATTCTTGATATTAAAGTTAAATAGATTCCGGAAATATTGCTAACAAGAAAACTGAAGATTCAATGATAAAATGCGAGCTGAACTGTTAATTATATCATCTTGTAATATTTCAAAGTGGTATTTGGGATTTGTAAGCATATTTGAAAAACACAGTAATAGCCAAGGGACTGGAAAAGATATGTTTATATATTTCAGTTTCAAAAATGGACAGTGATAGAGTTCTGAAACTATGAAAAATGTTAGAAGAATGCTAATAGCAAGTGCGAGACTTTGAAGTTAAGTCCTCAACAAAACATGACACAAGCTAGACTTAAAACCTGAATTCAGAAGAGGCAAAAAAATCCAAGGTCACATTAATAAAAAAGGGAAGTAGGTTCCAAACCAACAAGTATTTTTGCTTTAATTATTATACCAAGGCTTTTGACTGTGCAAATCAAAACAGTCACTAACCTTTAAAAACATAGATGCCTATTAAAGAAATTGTGTGATGATCAGAAAGCAACAATTACAACATAAAATGGAATAATTCCATTATTTAAGCATAGAAAGTGGTATTTATTTAACTCCATTTGTCAACTGTATCATGAGAATTTCTTCACTACATGCATATTAAAACTGCTGAGAGATACTTCAATAAACCAATATATTTAAATGATAAGCTTTGTTGGGCTACAGGTAAGGAAGACAAGATGTTTTCTGTTGAAGGCTAAAAAGAAGATATGAAAACAACACCCTTCCCTCAAGATTATGTCAGTGGGCTAGTAGTAGCAGACTTTAACTGTGTAATCTCAAATTCAATATTAAATAAAGTCAAAAACTCACTACCAGTAATTAAGAAGCAAAAATCATTGGAAAAGACACTGAAGCTTGCAAAAACTAGGCCAGCAAATATAAGCAGGCTATTATGATTCCTGACAAAATCAGGAATTTAAAACTTTGAAGAATATTTATTGACAGTCTTGGTGAAATTATGCCCATGTGTCTTTTATACCTAAGAGTATACCAAATAAAAATATGTTCCTAAAAAAGTAGTTTTAAGCAATGAATTGTCTTATTTCATTTATCTAATGTTACACATTGCTATATACTATTTGCAATTTGCCCTATTGTCATGTTTTCTTTTCTCAAAAAACCCCCAATGTTATAAAAAGATGAAATAATTGCACAACATATTCTATTTAGTAATTGTTGTAACTCCCCTCTCCCTTCATCCCTGTTTAAAACTAAATCATGCTAAATTGCAGTAACATATTTTTTTATAATGGATAAAATATTCCCAACCACCAAATATTTGGACTTTCTTCTAGGCATACATAGTATTAGGGCTACTTTAAGTGCACCACAAAAGATCTGTGCAACACATTAGAAGCATTACAATTTTTGTTGTTTTGATCCAGCATTTGTACCTTTATGGAAAATTTGCCTAATGAAAAGTGCAGGACGTATGCAAACACAACCATCATTTCAGGCAGATACATGATCACGCCAGATTTACAGTGCATCATCCACAATCAACATAGCACAATAATGAGTTGGAACTGGGGAAAATTGACCCATGTATTATACTTAATTTTTTTACTTTGCAGGAAGAAAATGCTCTTAAATGTTAATGAGAGGTGATTGTGTTATTTTAACCTGGTGCCTGATCACCCCTACACTGTCACTGAGCCTTTATGATGTGGCCCCAGAGATCCCTGGTCCAAGTCTATGACAATTTGGCAACTCACCACAGCTAATTCAACTCCCTTGTGGCCAACTCACCACAACTAATTCACCACAGCCAAACTGCTCACTGCACAACAACTTGCCATGGCCATCTCTCTATTTATTTTTTTATTTATTACTTAGATTTGTATGCCGCCCCTCTCCGAAGACTCGGGGCGGCTATGTGTGAACTCGCTGAGTGGTAAGAGTTTTACACTAATAATAAAGGAATGGTATTATAGAATAACGAAAGACAGGATGGCAAAGAGAGTAATAGAATAAAAAATGTGAATGGCAAAACATTAAAATTATTTAATTGGCGAGTTGGCCTGCGGTGAATTGTGCCATTCCCCGGCAGCCCCTCCAGTTTTCAAGCAGCAGATATAGACAGAGGCAAATCCCTTAAAGCAGGGCTCTCCAACCTTGGCAACTTTAAGACTTGTGGACTTCAACTCCCAGAATTCCCCAGCCAGCATAGCTCTCAATTCTGGGAGTTGAAGTCCTCAAGTCTTAAAGTTGCCAAGGTTGAAGATGACTTGTGGACTTCAACTCCCAGAATTCAACTCCCAGCATAGCTGGCTGGGGAATTCTGGAAGTTGAAGTCCAAATATCTTCAAGTTGCCAAGGTTGGGAAACACTGCGCCAGGCGGAGGCTGCGCGGGGGTCTCTACTATCCCCTCCCCCCCAAAAAAGCCTTCCTGGCAACACCTCAGAGGAAGAAAATACCTCAGACTTCCCAGGATCCCCCCCTCCCTACTCCCAAGCTCCGCCCCCAAGAGCCCCCCCCCCCAGGTGGATGCAGGGCACTAAGGCGGGGTGGGCGCTAGTCTCTCGTAAGACTGACAGCTCAGCCAGACAACACGCCCCCCTCCTTTACCTTTCCGACCGTGCGGAAGCCGAACCTATTCCGAGCAGCTTCGGATCCGGGCGAGTTCCGGGCCTGGGTGCCGCCTCGAAGTCATTCTCCGAACCACTTTTTTTTTTTTTTTTTTAAGACTTCAGCCTTTCCTCAAACCCAGCTCCTTCTCCTTGCTGGCTTCTCACGCAAGCGCGGAGGAAGGCGAGCCAGGCCACCTCCTCCTTTGAAGGAGACGTCCGCTACCAATCTCCGGGATGGATTCATCTGCGGCTGCGCAGTTGCTATGCGAAGTTCTTCGTGTCTCCTGCCGTCGCCGTCGCCGCCCCTCCCTCCGGAGGGTGTGTTCGGGAGAGTCTCGGGTGTGAATTGCGGGAGGCGAGGTTCCCGGGAGGAGGCTGGTTGCGGCGGTACAGATGATGGACGGGCGGATGTGATTTGTCTTCGTCGCTCCTCCTCGAACTTTTTTGGGGGGGGACCGAGACTTAAGGCTGCAGGCAGAAGGAATTCTGGAGCTGATTTGCGAGCTTCTGTAGTTAGAATTCTTTATTGGCCAAGTGTGATTGAACACCCGAGGAATTTATTTCTGGTGCATTTGCTGTCAGTGTACATGAAAGAAAAGATACATTTGTCAAGAATCATGAGGTGCTGCACGAGTCAAAGAGGGCTGTGAAAATATTTACGGACCCTTCTCATCCTGGACATAAACTTGTTTCAACTTCTATCCACAAAACGTCGCTACAGATCACTGCAAGCCCTCTACAGGGTGTCCAGAAAACCTGGAATAGAATTCTTTATATAATTCTTTATTGTACACAAGGAATATGTCTTGGACATGTGCTCTCAATGTACATAAAAGAAAAAGATACATTTGTCAAGAATCATGTGGTACAACACTTAATGATTGTCGTAGGGGTCAAATAAGCAATAAAGAAACAATATTAATAAAAATCTTAGGATACAAGCAACAAGCTACAGTCATACAGTCATAAGTGGGAGGAGAATAGAATAGAATAGAATTTTATTGGCCAAGTGTTATTGGACACACAAGGAATTTGTCTTGGTGCATATGCTCTCAGCGTACATAAAAGAAAAAGATACATTTGTCAAGAATCATGTGGTACAACACTTAATGATTGTCATAGGGGTCAAATAAGCAATAAAGAAACAATATTAATAAAAATCTTAGGATACAAGCCGCTCCGAGTCTTCGGAGAGGGGCGGCATACAAATCCAATAGATAAATAAGTTACCGTCATATAGTCCTAAGTGGGAGGAAAAGGATGATAGGAATGATGAGAAAAACTAGTAAAATAGAAGTGCAGATTTAGTAAAATGTTTGACAGTGTTGAGGGAATTATGTGTTTAGTAGAGTGATGGCGTTCAGGAAAAAACTGTTCTTGTGTCTAATTGCCTTGGTGTGCAGTGCTCTGTAGCGATGTTTTGAGGGTAGGAGTTGAAACAGTTTATGTCCAGGATGCGAGAGGTCAGTAAATAGTTTCATAGCCCTCTTTTTGACTCGTGCAGCATACAGGTCCTCAATGGAAAGCAGGTTGGCAGCAATTGTTTTTTCTGCAGTTCTGATCATCCTCTGAAGTCTGTGTCAGTCTTGTTGGGTTGCAGAACCAAACCAGAGAGTTATAGAGGTGCAGATGATAGACTCAATGATTCCTCTGTAGAACTGTATCGACAGCTCCTTGGGCAGCTTGAGCCTCCTGAGTTGGCGCAGTTGTGCTTTTATTGGCGGTATTCCATGTAATTACAATTTGTAATAATAAATGGACTACATCGCGACTTGGCAGGAGAAGAAAGTGTGTTGCGTTCCCTAACCTAAAATGTAGTTAGTACATCCAAGGTTTCTAAGCAGTTTTGTTGAGAAAATGAATGCCAATAGACTGGAAATCTCAAAGGTGTTTTTGCAAAAAGCAACTAGACTGTTTTTCCTTGAAGACATTTCACTTTTCATCCAAGAAGCTTCCTCAGTTCTGAAGAACCACTTTGGGACAACCATATGGAGACTGAAAATTTCCATAGACACATAAACTGGAAAGTGTCCAGAACCTTAGAGCATGAAACTTAATCGAAAAATGCCTTTGTTCAAGGTATTTCACTAATTTCTGAAGATACTTACAGTAATATACAAAGTTGTCACAATATGTAGTCCACACATACGTTTTTGCAAAACACTTCATACAAATATATCACCTACATCTAAGTCCCTAATTGACTGGGTTTGGGCATTAAGGTTAAGTAAGTAGGGCTACACAACACTGGGGAGTCTAAAAGATGATTGTCAGTGGTAAAGCACTTTTGTCCATTGCCAAGGACAACTTGTCAAGCTCCCTCAGATTAGAGTCTTAAATACTGGACAAACTCAGACTTTGTATATGAAGCTTGACATATATTTTTCGGTGTATAAGAAACATTTTTCTTCCCTAAAAGAGGCTGATAATTAGGGTGCGTCTTATACTGTACTCTGAATGTAGCTTTTTTTTCCCCCCAGCCCTAACTAGCTGCTAATGATCTTCCCAGCTATTACTTTGCAGGCTCTTTCATTGTTGCTCTCTGCAAAGAATGTTTTCCAAGCCCGAAGTCTTTGCAGGCATTTTTTCATTACTCTAACTTGCCTGAGTAAGTTTCCCAATCTTCTGGAACCAATTCCCCCCAGAGATCAGGACTGCCCCCACCCTCCTTGCCTTTCGTAAACTTCTTAAAACCCACCTCTGCCGTCAGGCATGGGGGAACTCAGACATCCCCCCTTGCCTATGTAGCTGTATGTATGTTATGTTTGTGTGTATGCTTTTTTATATACTGTACTGGGATTTTTAGGCTTTTTAATGTAAAATTGTTATTTTAAACTTTAATATTAGATTTGTTACTGTATATTGTTTTTATCATTGCTGTGAGCCGCCCCGAGTCTGTGAAGAGGGGCGGCATACAAATCTAATAAATAAATAAATTAATAATAATAATAATAATAATAATAATAATAATAATAATAATAATATTGTACTACACTAAAGATAGTAAATTTTCAGGATTTTTTTCACTGAAAGTTAAAATGTTAATTCCTATGGCCCAGCATTTTATTCTGAAATAGAGTTTGAAGAGTGATTTGAGGTGAATACCTGCAGGGCTACAGGAAGTATCATAAAAGATCTTCATGAAATAGTCTCTCAGAATTTATTTTTGGTCACGCTTGCCAAGGAAAATATTTTGTGAATGGGCAAACTCCTAGACTGACAATTAATTCCCATAATATAATTTACTTTTTTTTCAGATAATGCCACTGTTCCAAAAACATTCTAATAGCTTATCTTACAGATTTTTTGGGGGGGGATTATATAATGTTATATTTACAGTTGTTCAAATTATAGAAAATATTTAAGAAGCATTACAATAAAGATTCAATCAAATTATTGTGACAACATACACATGCAACATAGTTATTCAGAGGCAAAACTCAAATGGAAAAATCAGTCAGGATAAAAAAAAGCTTGTTTTACATATCTGTTTGAGGTGAATTGGCAGTGGCTTAGTATATTATATGAATCTTTATTATGGCTTGCATATTGCACTAGAATATGTCTAAAGGTGAACCATGGTTTAATACAATATGTGAACCTATGTGAACTCACTAAAAAAATTACAACTTTTTCCATAAAATTGATATTTTCTCAGACAACAGGTTTTGTTCGATCATGAAATCATTATTTCAAATGCATAAAGCAATTGATTTTTTATGATCAGATTGAATCCCATTATGTCCTCCTTTTGATCTGTCTACATGAAAAGAAGATAACGTGATACCATTTTTTTCTATCTGTACCCTGTGAAAATATGGTCTAGAAGAAATGGAATTCAATAAGCCAGACCTTTATCCAATGGAAACACATTTCAGCATTTTTTTCAACACTGCAGAGAATTTAGTAAAGGATTGGATTTTAATGCAAATCCTGTTTCCTCATACTTAAAAAGGAACCTGAACCTGAATCCGAAATACTGTATATCAAAAGTGAGAAACCCTTAATTTCCATCACATACAAATAGAGTCTGTGGTGTCTGAACTTGACAGGACTTGAAGTCTAATTACATCTGGAAAGTGAAAGGTACCATTTTCATGCTACAAAACAGGAAGGAGAGATAATTTAAGGGGGAATGAATGAGCTTTGATTTAGGCAAAACGTCTTTCTAGTGCTCCACCAGTGAGGAAGAGCATTGATAAAAGAAAATGCTTTAAAAAAAAGAGATCTTAAAAAAGAGAAAATGTTCTCTTCTGAAAAGTAAATAGCATGCAAAACATTGAACCATGAATAAAAAATGCTTTCTATCCTATGGAAACCATCTTGACAACGAACTAAATTAAAAGACCAGCTTAGAAAAGGGAAGAAAAGGAAATTTAAAATGAAGAACATTTTCAGAAAACAGCTGTAGGAGATTGATAGAATTGTGCAGAAGGGGGATTAGCAGATTCTGCTAGCAAAGTAGGTTCCTGCACCCTAGGAACTGTCTAAACACAACTTATCTTCTTTCTACTAAAATTTCTATTAAAATTTTTCAATATAATATTGAGTATTAAATAAGTAATTAATAAATTAGGGGCCATGAGAGTTAACATCTATCATCGCCGAGCTATGATTGCTGGTATGCATGAATGTATGACTGTACAGTGTGGTTCAGTTATTGAACCACACTAGTTATTAACTAGTTTTATCGAGGTTTTATCATTTGTACTGTTTTATATTTGACTTCTCATTATATCTCTGTATTATTTTATATGTTGTAAGCCGCCCTGAGTCCCAGGGGATTAGGCGGCATATAAGTCAAATAAATTAACGAGCCGAGGTGGCGCAGTGGGTAGAGTACAGTACTGCAGGCCACTAAAACTGACTGCTAGGTCTGCAGGTCAGCGGTTCAGATCTCACCACTGTCTCAAGGTTGACTCAGCCTTCCATTCTTCCAAGGTGGGTAAAATAAGGACCAGGATTGTGGGGGCAATATGCCGGCTCCTTTAAAAAGTGCTATTGCTAACATGTTGTAAGCCGCCCTGAATCTAAGGAGAAGGGCGGCATAAAATTTTGAATTGAATAAACAAATTAAATTAAATAATTAAATTAAAGCATTGAATGATTATCAATTGAACAATTAATAATTCAGGCATTGATTAACTATAGATTGATTATATTATTATTTGATATATATTTTTACTGATCTGATACTTTTTATTGGTTAGATTGATGACTTGGTTGGTTAGGTAATATTAACCAATTAAATATGCATTGATAAAACAAGTAAAAGCAACAATGATAGCATAGGTTATACAATAGAACTGGATAAATGGCAGTAAGTGTGGGATAAAAACTATAAATTAATAATGTCCACTGCATATAAAGAGAATTTATATAAGATGTTTTACAAATGGCATCTACCACCGGTGAGATTGGCGAGAATGTTTAAGGACAAATCACAGAAATGCAGAAATGCTACCAAATGCTAAGATCTTATTGTTGGATTTCTATATGATTTATTGTTATAAGAGATGTTCTTCACTTCATCCAGCAGTGCCGGTTCATAGCAGAACCGTGCTTCTATGTTATATCGGGTACAAATGCAGTGACTCCAATATAAAACTTATGGTTTTATTTCTTCTTTTATCATTGAACAGGTTTCATACTTACACAAATAAACAACTTGACAGTATAACTATATTTCTGTATACATCTGCTCTCTATGATGGAGATTCACCAGCATACGAATCCCCAAATAATTCTATCTTCCAACTGCCAAAACTGACCACATGCCAGTATTCAAATTAGCTCTCTCTCAACATTCCATCCCCCTTTTCAATGCCATATGCTAACACTATCATATGTGGTGGACAGGTGGAGAAGCAAAAAAAATTGAACAAAAATTAAGATATGGTTGGAAGAAATGCTACAACAATATGTTAAATTGAAACCAGAAATATTTTTGTTAGGAATTTTACCTTAAATTTATCAAAAAATGAACGTATTATTTGATTATACATGTGTTAACCGCAGCCAGAATTATATTTGCATAACATTGGAAAAGTGGAGAGATTCCTAATGATGAGAATGTAATATTTCCTCCTGGCCTCAAATGTACATTCAGTGGATGTGTGTGTGTGTTAAGATAAAGACCTAAATAAAAGAATAGATAGGCTATAAGAAATAAGAATAAAAATGTATAATGTTAATAAAGTATGTATTATGAAAATGGAGAACTTTAAAATATTTACATTTTTGAATACTTAGAATTTAGTGAAATATTATAAATGAAAATGAAATGGTAAAGGGACGAGGATGTCACACAGAGAGATTTGTAACCAGACGACACTAAACAGCACTAAACAATGTCGTTTGGCAGGACCCAGGGGAAGAGCCTTCTCTGTGGTGGCCCCGACCCTATGGAACCAACTCCCCCCAGATATCAGAGTTGCCCCCACCCTCCTTGCCTTCCGTAAGCTCTTAAAAACCCACATCTGTCGTCAGGCATGGGGGAATTGAAATATTCCCTTCCCCTAGGCTTATAAAATTTATGTATGGTATGACTGCATGTATGACTAATCTCTTAAATTGGGGTTTTTAGATTTTTTAATATTAGATTTGTTTACGTTGTTTTTTTACTGTTGTTAGCCGCCCCGAGTCTACGGAGAGGGGCGGCATACAAATCTAATCAATACAAAATACTGTAAAAGATGGATGAATGGAATGTTTATTTTGTAATTGTAATTAAAAAAAATATTTTTAAAAATCCAAAATTATGAAACAAAATGTTAAGGAAGTTGTCATTTTTACACACAGATCTACATTTCCCCCCAAAAGCAGTATATTATTTTATATTCACTGTCTCTTTGAAGTGGTGGTGTTTATTTTCTTCAGATCCTGTGGAACAAGACGTTGGCATTCTGCTGGGGTTTGTATTGGGAGCCGAAGAAAAGCCATCGTGACAACACGAACATTCAGGAAAAATCCATTCTTGGGGTTTTAACTCTTTCTCGCACTGACTGTTCTTAAAAGTAACATTTTCCTCTGAAAATGTACTTTCTTTCCTTTGCTGCAAAGCATTTTCTTTATCTTCCAGTGTTCGAGCAAGCATATAACTAACCTTCCTTTGATGAGCCAACATCTCCTCCTTATCGTTCAGCTATAACATAAAAGAAAATAAAAATAAGTGTTGCTGTCTAACAGTGTGGTCTATCTGTTGAGGCATATAGTATTAATATAGACACTGAAATTATATAAGAGATACCAACCAGGTCTGTTAATGTCCTAATTATCTCCAGTGGATTATCCAGTTTTTCTACTTTCTTACTCTCGGGAGCAGAAGCAAGCATGCCCATCAATTTTTCTCCCAAGCCTTTTCTTTTTTCTTGAAGCAAGGAAAGAAAAAAATATGGGGGGATTATCATGGGGGAGGAGAAATCTAGATATTGAAAACTTTACATATTTATATGGCTGCCCATTTGACCATATGAGTCTAGGTGACTAAAATAAATTAAAATAGATTTGTATGTGCATTGAACAAGGAAAAACGTATCTTGATGAAATCAATACCTTCTTAACAATCATTTATATCATGGGGCCTCCTTTTTGTGTGCCATGAACCCTTTTGAAAGTCTGGTGAAATCTATTACAATTAAAAACTAGTGAAAATGAAAAATAAATTCTTATCCAAGTTTGCAAACCTAAAATCTATCACCAAGTTAAGAATCCCTGACTTAGATGAAGCTTTTGTAAGACATAAATTATGTACAACATTTCTAGGTACTATATTCTAAAACATATTCCCAATCCTATTATCTGTGTTATAGGAAATTATGAGTCACTGGAGTAGGGTGTCGTTTAATATTTTAATCATCTACAATCCAAAACAAAGACTTAAAAACTTCTACTAGGGCCCTCTAGATCAGTGATTTTTAACCTTTTTTGAACCTCGGCACATTTTTTACATTTACAAAACCATGGGGCACATTGAGGGGGGGGGCAGCTAAAAAAAGTTTGGACAAAAAAATTCTCTCTCTTCCTCCCTTTCGCTCTATTTCTCTCTCCCTCTTTCTCTCCCTCTTTTTTTCTCTCTCTCCCCATCCCTCTTTCTTTCTCTCTTCCTTCTTTCCTAATTTTTGCTCTTTCTCTCTCCCTCCCTACTTCCCTGTATGTCTTTCTCTCACTCTTTCTTTCTCTCTCTTTCTCTCTCTTGCTTTCTTTCTCTCGTTCTCTTTCTCTCTCTCTTGCTTTCTTTCTTTCTCTCTTGCTTGCTTTCTCTCGCTTGCTTTCTCTTGTTTTCTTTCTCTCTCTCTTGCTCTTTCTTTCTCTTTCTCTTGTTTTCTTTCTCTCTCTTGCTTTCTTTCTTTCTCTCTTGCTTGCTTTCTCTCATTTTCTTTCTCTCTCTCTTGCTCTTTCTTTCTCTTTCTTTCTCTTGTTTTCTTTCTCTCTTGCTTTCTTTCTTTCTCTCTTGCTTGCTTTCTCTCTTGCTTGCTTTCTCTCGTTTTCTTTCTCTCTCTCTTGCTCTTTCTTTCTCTTTCTTTCTCTTGTTTTCTTTCTTTCTCTTGCTTGCTTTCTCTCTTGCTTGCTTTCTCTCGTTTTCTTTCTCTCTCTCTTGCTCTTTCTTTCTCTTTCTTTCTCTTGTTTTCTTTCTCTCTCTGAGCTTCGCGGCACACCTGACTATGTCTCGCGGCACACTAGTGTGCCACGGCACACTGGTTGAAAAACACTGCTTTAGATGACATCACTTGCCCTATTTACTGCAGTGCTTAAGCAGAACTAGGCAAAAAGTTGTAGAAACTATCCAAGGCAACAAAGGCTGCTATACCTACTAATGCTAGAGAATAGCAGATGACATAATTCTGAAACATACCTTGATAATTAATCTACAGAATGGCCATGCTATGTGAATTAATGCATTATCTTTTGTGGTGAGTTATACCTATGCTATTCTATTTGAGATATAGTATTTCTACATCAAATCAGCCATTAAATAATCAGATGAATCAAGAATACAGTAGTCCCTCACCTATCGCTGGTGTTACGTTCCAGACCTGGCCGCGATAGGTGAAATCCGCGATGGGGAATTTATCGACTGATAGTACTTATTTAAGTATTTATATTGTAATTGTTTGATAAGTTTTCATTGTTTTAAGTGTTTATAAACCCTTCCCACACAGTATTTATTTTAGATACAGTATTTAAATACAGTATTTACAATTTTAGATTTTTTTTTTTTTGAAAAACCTGCCGATCGAGTTCGGCGGGCTGTTTAAATCTGCCGATCGACTTCCTCAGAAACCCGCGATGAAGTGAAGCCGCAGTAGGTGAAGCGCGGTATAGCGAGGGACTACTGTATATCTACTTCTGTGGTCACATTAGAAACAGGAATCCATTCCTTATGCAGCCATTTAATAATTATTTTTTTACATCTGTACAGAAAACCCATTCAACGGACTTTGACACTTTCCAAAATATGCTATAACCAAACAGATAAGTGTGATCAGCCCAACTTCTGAGTCTTTCCAACTTTCCAAAATTATTTCACAACTTGGGTTTTCTATCCACCATCAATGGCCTCCCAGGCAAGGAATTTTTTTAAACGAGTAGTCATAGATATTAGTGGACAAACTGAGATAGAATAATTGGGTTGGTTGGCTAAGAATATAACTATTTTTCAACATGAAAAATACCTATCACTCAGTCTGTCACAAATTTTAAGAAAGGGCCTATTCTAGAGTAAGATTTGAGTTCTTAGACTCCATGGTCAAATATGGGCACTTTTATCACTTTCCATATTATGAGAGAAGTTGAATATGTAGTATCTTACCCACATAAAATATTTCACATATTTTGTTTGATTGTCAGTTATGTCAGTTATGCCCCCATTAGGCTTAACTATTTATTCCTATTGGAAAGAACATCCCACTGGTATCAAAATCACAGACTGTACTATTTCCTCCTGGGTTCAAATGTACATTCAGTGGATATAAAAAGGCTATACACCCTGTTAAAATGTCAGGTTTTGAGATAAAAAATCAAACCAAGATTTTTTAGAATTCTTCAGAATGTTTTTCATTTTTGATTTTATCTACAGGCTGTACAACTCAATTGAAAAAAAAATGAAATATTTTAGAAAGAAAATTAACAATAAACATGGTGTTTTAATAGGAGTAGACTCTATATCCACTTTTTATGCGCAGAACTGGTATGTTTATAACTAAGGCAGTGATCCTAACGACCCAATGCACTGAACAAATTGGAGTACCCTGTAATGGACATTCATTTATTATTATTATTTTTTGGATTTGTATGCCACCCCTCTCGGCAGACTCGGGGCGGCTAACAACAGCAGTAAAACAGTACAACAAAATCCAATACTAAAAAAGCAGTTAAAACCCATTATATAAAGACCAATCATACATACAAACATACCATGTGAAGGCCTAGGGGGAAAGTGTATCTTAGTTCCCCCATGCCTGGCGGCAGAGGTGGGTTTTAAGCAGCTTACGAAAGGCAAGGAAGGTGGGGGCAATTCTAATCTCTGGGGGGAGTTGGTTCCAGAGGGTCGGGGCCGCCACAGAGAAGGCTCTTCCTCTGGGTCCTGCCAAGTGACATTGTTTGGTTGACGGGACCCAGAGAAGACCCACTCTGTGGGACCTAACTGGTCGCTGGGATTCGTGCAGCAGAAGGCGGTCCCTGAGATATTCTGGCCCGGTGCCATGAAGGGCTTTATAGGTCATAACCAACACTTTGAATTGTGACTGGAAACTGATCGGCAACCAATGCAGCCTGCGGAGTGTTGGAGAAACATGGACATATTTGGGAAATCCCATGATTGCTCTCGCAGCTGCATTTATCTCAGGGGTATCAAAATCAAGACCCAGGGACCAGATTCAGGCCATCGGATGCTTAGATCTGGCCTGCGGGGCCACCCTAAAAACAGTGAGGGACTGGCATCACTCCTCAGCTCAGTTTCCGCTGGCAGAGTGCTCAGGCTGCCAGAGGGATCCCCAACACAAGTGAGGTTGTGCTCCCCATGGCCTCCAAGGTTAAACACAACCTTAATGCACTGCAGAGGTGAAATCCATCAGAGAATCAATAGCAGAAATTTTGAATAGTTTGGAGAACTGGTAGCAGAAATTTTGAGTAATTCGGAAACCCAGCAAATATCACCTCTGGGTGGATTCAGAGTGGGGTGGGAATGGAGAGCTTGCAATGTCCTTCCCCCAGAAATGGGGAGAGAATCTTGCAATATCCTTCTCCTGGAGTGGGGTGGGAATGGAGATTTTTCAGATTCTTCCCCTGCCAAGCCCGCCAAGCCACACCCACCAAGCTAAGCCCACAAAACTTATAATAAAAAAATTGGATTTAATCACTGCCTCAGTGAAATCAAGTTTAACACCCCCGATTTATCACTCCTGATTATTCACTCCTTCTATTAACATATACTGTGTGTATTTTATCACTCAATTTCATCCTCTCTTATTAAAGAATTAGATTATGTAGTATATTTTATTTATTTTATTCTACTGATAAGGTCACAAGATTAATCAATCGATAAACTACTACTACATATGTCAATCAGTTCTATCTCTCTTAATAGGACTATGTCTCCTTATTGCCACTAGGTGAAGACTAATACATGTATATTTCTAGATGGCTTTGTTAAGGTCTTTGTCTTGAAAACTGAAATAAAATAATGGATAGTTACATGAATCATTTGAATAATGAAGGAAATGATTTCAAACAAAAGTTTAAATGTTAAGCAATATGGTCGAGATTATTTTAAGTATCACTAAAATATATACATAAATATATATATAATGGAAAGAATTACCATCATCTTTGCTGCTTTTCCATTTGACTGTTTTAGTTTCTTTTCTGCAGATCTTATTCATTTGGGCAAACCTGAAAGCCTGGTCCTTCCTCCGCATCAGCTGCTGTTCAAAAGCTATCCTGAAGGCATCTGCCATTATATAAGCTTCTTCTTTACTCTTCTTCATAAGTTCAAACTGTTATTTTTTTCAATTAAGATAAATTTTAGATTGCATTTTAAAAATATGAATGAAATCCATGTATCTATGGGTATTGGAAAACAGTAAGATTATTGCTTCTTCAGTTTAAGCAGAAATCCACATAGAATTTGAGTATAATCTGCCCCCCAAATAACACCTTAAAAACTCTTGATAGTACAGGGGAGACTGTTTTAGTTTATTTTCTGCAGATCTTATTCATTTGGGAAAATCTTTTTATATTGTAATTTGAAGAGTATAATTTCAACAAATATGGATATTAGTTACTAATCCTCCTATAACAGCTATTTCCTGGACAATGCATTTAGGTGAAAAAACCTGACAAAAACAGAAAAAATTGTTTGGCTACTCAACAGTTAGTTACCTACTAAACCTAATGAGTGTCTATGGACTCCAATCTTCATTTCTATTTTCTGTTGATTCCTAATTAATTTTCTTAATAAAGCTGCATTTCATGAATATATATATTTTGTTATGACCAAAAAGATAAAACATTTTTCATTACATGACCATATAAAGCTAAAACATTTAACATGGTGGAATAAAGAGGTAGAAAAGTAAATATCATTACCAGCAAGCATTTCCCTATACAGTGATCCCCCGATCATTGCGGGGGTTCCGTTCCAGGACCCCCCGCAACGAGCGGGTTTTCGCGAAGTAGCGCTGCGGAAGTAAAAACACCATCTGCGCATGCGCAGATGGTGTTTTTACTTCCCAGCAGCGAGGAGCCGAAGATTGGGGTTTCCCCGCCGCCCACGCAAACTCCTCGCTGCTGCCGCGCCCGCCGCTCGCCCGCCCTGAAAGGGAAAGCCCCCCCAGGCCGGCTCTGATCCCCCCAGGCCGGCTCCGATCTCCCAGGCCGGCTCCGATCATTTTAAAACAGGCGCGCCGCTTCTCCGCTGACTCCTGGCAAACTTCCCCGCTTTAGGAGTCAGCGGAGAAGCCGCGCGCCTGTTTTAAAACGATCGGAGCCGGCCTGGGGGGGCTTTCCAGCAACCCCCGAGCCCCCAACCCGGGCTCGGGGGGTTGCTGGAAAGCCCCCCCAGGCCGGCTCCGATCTTTTAAAACAGGCGCGCGGCTTCTCCGCTGACTCCTGGCGAACTTCCCGGGCGAAGGGCGGGCGAGCGGTGAACGGCGGGCGAACGGCGGGTGGCCGGGCGAAGGGCGGGCGAGCGGCGAAGGGCGGGTGGCCGGGCGAACGGCGGGCGAGCGGGTGCTGGGGGGGGCTTCGCCCTCCCGCCAGCAAGAGGGGGAAGACCCAGGGAAGCCACCCAGCAGCTGATCTGCCCGGCGCCATCTATGCATGCGTGCCCATAGAAAAAAGGGCACGCATGCGCAGATGGTGTTTTGACTTCCGGGTTGAAAAATCGCAAATTAGCCTGTTCGCAATGGTCGGGGACGCAATAACCGGGGGATCACTGTATCTCTGGTACATCACTAATGACTTTATACTGTACTTCCAACAGACAGTGTCACTCTGCCCACCTTCTGAAAAGGATTAAAATTAAGCAAGCAATCCATTGCCTACAAAACTAGTTAGACTGGCTGCTTCTGGCAAAGAGACTGGGTGGATGAAAGTGTATTAGCATAACTTGTGGCTGTATTAACTGATCCTAATTCTGTTTGGTGACTGGAAAAACAGAGAAATTTGAACAGGAAGTATTCTTTGGCCTGAAAGAGGACTGAAAAGTAAATTCACAAAAGCAGGAGAGATGAATGGAAATCTGTTAATTGTTCTCCATCAGTCTCAATATGTTACATTTTTATGGTCAGCCATGAAGGTCTGCGGGGAAGGGAGGTAGGCTGCTACCTGCCTTCCCCGCCACCCTGACATGCTTTTCTGCCTTCCACATTGCGTCTTAGCGCCCCCCTACCGCCCTCTTGCCTCTTACCATCCCCCCTAAGTCATCCCCCCAGGGGGCGGTACCACTCACTTTGGGAACCACTGTGCTAAACCAAGCTCTCATACCTCTTGCTTGAATTGAAGAAGTTGCTTTCGAGTTGCTGCTGACATCTGGGCACAGGGACAGGGTTCTCCTTCCAGGCCATTGCAAACACAGGCTCCAAGAACTGCCAACTTCCAATTCAAATGAATGCCAGCAATTATTTTCAAGTCCAGATCAAATTGACAAATACACATACCAGCTGGTTCACATATTTGGAGCTTAATAGGATATACAAATTCTCTTTCATGGCTTTGCATGAATTAATCAGTGTGGTTGCTGAAAAATACAATAGTTTTGCACTTCTGGCTTTCCTCCTTAGCTTTCTTTCTAAATAGGACATTAAAGTTTATTTAAAGGGACTAACACCTTGTGATCAGATTAGACTGCATCCAGAAGATCTCTTTCATGCTTGACAAGGTTTTCTGTTGCAGAATAGACCTTCAGATTAGTTACTCCAGATCATACCAAGCAACATCTTATGGAATATATGGTTTAACGTTGTTCAGTCCCACTGTTTCCCCACCAACTCTTCTTACAATTCAAAAGAGAAATTCAGTAATTTTAGTTTTCTGTTTTTGATTAATAATGGCTGGTTAATCTTGAGACATATGCTACAATATTATCTCTGTTAATCAAAGCTTCATCTTCCTGCTCCCAGCCACATGGAGGAAGGTAAGAAGATGTCAATTCTCTTAGTGTACAAGTCTGCTTTTTCATAATGGATGAAAAGAGAACTCCAGTTGCTAGATTCTCCATTCATTATGTACACTGAAATCTAATGTCAAAATAAATCTGTGTATTTCTTGCTTTATGAGTCATAAGATGGTGCCAAAAGAAATAAGATCAATTTAAAATACATACTTCTAGGCTTGTAACTTCAGTAACACCACTCTTGCTAAGAGACATATTATCCTGAACAAGCTTCTGGTGTTTTACATCCAGCATTGCCATCATCTCCAAATGCTGTTGCTCTAAAACTGAAAAAGTTTTTGGGGGAAATTATTTGTAGCTTGCATGGCTTATCTAAAAAAATCCAAAAATTAGAACTTTAATTTCTCTAGAAGCTGAATTTTTTGACTTGAAAATACAGTGGTACCTCTACTTAAGAACTGAATTCATTCCATGACCAGGTTCTTAAATAGAAAAGTTTGTAAGCAGAAGCAATTTTTCCCATAGGAATCAATGTAAAAGCAAATAATGTGTGCAAACCCATTAGGAAAGAAATAAAGCTCAGAATTTGGGTGGGAGGAGGAGGAAGAAGAGGAGGAGGACAGTCGCTGCCGAAGGAAGAAGGTGAAATGAGGGGAATCAAAAAAATCCAAAACTTTAAGGCTAAAAAACAAAGAGGCTGCCTCCTATATACTGCGCCAGAGAGAGAAACCTAGGGGGAATGGCAGGAAACTGGCCGGGCCTTAGTGCCGCTCTCAAATTAGGGCCTTAGTGCCGCTCTCAAATTTCCTGGGAAATTTTCCAGGCTCGGGTTCTTAAGTAGAAAATGGTTCTTAAGGAGAGGCAAAAAAATCTTGAACACCTGGTTCTTATCTAGAAAGGTTCTTAAGTAAAGGCGTTGTTAGGTAGAGGTACCACTGTATTTCTTATTTTGTAAACCTGGATGAAAATACACAAGGAGAGAAATGCTTATTGTTTGTATTATGACTGCACTTCTCAGAAAGAATATAAAAGGCAGCATTATCAGGCACACAATGAAATCCAGAACTGCATAAAGTTATAGTCTAAGACTAATGATTGGAGAAGTTCAAGATCCTTCTCTTAGCCAGTTTGGTCTAGTCAGTGTTAAGGTACCAGATTAGAAACCAGGAGATTTTGAGTTTTAGGCCTAAAAGCTGAGACGGTAACTTTGGGCCAGTCACTTTCTCTCAGGCCAAATCAATCCATATGGTGCATGTTGTGGGAAAAATAGGAAGAGTATTAATATATTCACTTCACTGAATTTTTATAAAAATAATAAAGGCAGGATATAAATAAATAAAACATCATTCATAATCTTTACATTCCAAGAATGCAGTTAAGCTCTGTATATATCCCAGGGTATTCTTAGACAGTAAAATGATATAGATCTTCAACTCAGTACTTTATTTCAAAATTTGTCTAGGAAAAAAATATCTGATAATCTAAGTCAATAGAAAGCATTTTGTTAAACCAGATGATGTGTCATGGGAACAAAACTATCTACCGGTACTTCCCTTCTAATAAATCAAGTGGGGGGGGGAGTTGTGGCTGTTATTTATTTATTAGATTTGTATGCCGCCCCTCTCCGTAGACTCTCCATAGTTATTTACTAGTCTTGATACTACTTTTGTGGAAGTGTCCAAAACATTATACCAGAATTTTGAATTTGCTTACTGCCTCAAAAAAGCTGTGATAACCTGGATAATAATTCTATCAAATTCTAATATTAGATGGCAGAGCTTACTTACGTTGATTTTCAGACTTTAGTAGTTTAATTTCCTCAGTTTTCATTTTAAGTGTTTCTTTAAAAGCAGCATTTTCACAATAAATTCTGTTGGCATGGGAAATAACACATTTCAATCACACCTTTAATATGCTTTCTGCCTGGATGATTAAAAGAATATGCTTTAATTTACCTCTCATATTTATCTGCCCAGGTCTCATCTATTTTTTTTAATTTCTCCTGATTAATTTTGATCTCCCACTGCAGAACATTTATTTCCTATAAACATAAAAAAGATTTTTGTCTTACTTTCAACATTAGTGAAACTGGATTTAGTTATCTAAGATATGTATTATTCAGGCCAGGGGTCCCCAAACTTTTTACACAGGGGGCCAGTTTGAACGAATCCTTATGCACACTGCACATACCTTATTTTAAAGTAAAAAACAAAATGGGAACATACTATTTAGAGGGGGGGGAAGAAGTATGAAATTCAAATATGTTTATGTTTTGTTTTTAATTTTCTTTTGTTAACATCTGATTGGCTATACAAGGTTTTCTTGGTTTATAGAAAAATGTATAAAGAAAGAAGGAAGCACTTTGGCATAATGGTTAATAAGTTAGAAATATAATTGGTGTTGTACTTTTTGAAGGAACGTTAAGGAGGGAATTTAATTAAAAGAAAATGAATGTAACTGGATGACAAAATTAGAAAAAAAAACTTTTGCAACTTTTTTGATGATTGATATTAGTTACTAACAAAATACCGCATTTTATTCATGGAAAATTAGATGGTACACTGTGTTGTTTGAATGCATGTTAAGATAAAATATATATACACCCCACCCACCCCGCGGGCCGGATAAATGGCCTCAGTGGGCTGCATGTGGCCCGCGGGCCGTAGTTTGGGGACCACTGATTTAGGGTGTAATATGGTTTTTCCTGTGTAAAAAAAAAAGAATATTAATGCACAATGGAAGATATATGGAATTTTTTTACTATTGCCTGGCAGAACAAACTAACTAGAGAAGAATTTCTACATTTTCTAATTATGTGCTCACTTTTTCCCATTATGATTGCTGTTTAAAATACTTAACACTTTTTTGACAATTTCTTAATAACATTACATTATTCAATACAATAAGTTTAAAATTATTGAATCCGGACACTTCCTCTCCTCTAAAACCGTAATCTTTGCATCTGCCAACGGGAAAATACTGAATTTGCAGAGATCAGTACAACCTTACTAGCTGTGTTTTCTTCGGCTCACTAAAATAAATTGATGTCAAATCTGCTACCAATTCATCCCATACCCAACACTCTATAAAAAAAGAACTAAAAGAAATAAATAACATTCCTCTTTCTTCCTGTAATTCATGTTGTATGCATTTGCCTGAATCTATGTAAAAAATTCAGAGCAGTTGCTATTAAAGAAGCTTCAAACCACAAAATTGTCTTCCTCCTGCTTTTCAAAGCCTCTTGTGAGTATGAAAGTAAAATGATAGTATGCTACATATTTTGTTCATTTTTCTCATTTTCTGTGGCATACTTCTGTGGAGTCTAGAATGAGGAAGTGAAGAAATACGCTTAGATGGGTGTCCAGAAGTCAAACTTCCTGTCAATAGGAAAACAGATCACCCACAAGCTGAGATGAGTGTTGCAAAGAAAACAGTAGTATTCCTCCAATTTTAAATAAACTACAGTAGAGCCAGAAAAAAAAAGTTTTCATTCTCAGAACCAACTGAGCTTGCTTGGTAAGTGTACAGTGGGTTCCAAAGTAGTGTCAAACATATGTACATGTTGCCTCAATAATCGTAGTTAAATATGACAAAGGCAAAAAATATTTAGTAAAATTATATTTTGTTTCTATTAAAAAACTAATGTATCCTCTGGATTATATCATCATACAGCCAATTAAGTACATGGACTAAGAGACCAAATCCCAGATGTATGAACTTAAATTGTGTCACCTTGTACATTATGTGGAGAAAAAAAGATAATCTTCAAGTTTAGAGAATTTCTCACAATCACAATAATGTGTTTTCTTCCCGTCTTTGACTTAGGAGGAAACCCTGTGGAGGGTCGACACAGCTTAATTTACATTGTAATGCAACATACTTTTAAGGCAGTTGCAGTATTCATATCATCCTTTCATCCCTTACTCTGTTTTATCTACCACTAGGAAACCCAACTGTCAATTGCTGTCCTGAATATGGAATTTGGAACCCATATCGCATCTCAGACATTAACACCCTTGAAAATGTTCAAAGATACTTCACAAGAAGAGCCCTTCATTCCTCCACTCGAAACAGAATACCCTATGAAACTAGATTTACAATCCTGGGTCTTGAAAGCTTAGAACTACGACGCCTTAAACATGATCTAAGTATTGCCCACAAGATCATATGTTGCAATGTCCTGCCTGTCAAAGACTACTTCAGCTTCAACCACAACAACACAAGAGCACACAACAGATTCAAGCTTAATATTAACCGCTCCAAACTTGACTGTAAAAAATATGACTTTAGTAATTGGGTTGTTGAAGCGTAGAACTCATTACCGGACTCCGTAGTATCATCCCCTAACCCCCAATATTTTACCCTTAGACTATCCACGGTTGACCTCTCCAGATTCGTAAGAGGTCAGTAAGGGGCGTACATAAGCGCACTAGAGTGCCTTCTGTCCCCTGTCCTATAGTCTCTCCTATATCTTGTATTTATTCTCTACTATATCCTCTATAACCTTCATTGTGTATTATTGTGTATTGGACAAAATAAATAAATAAATAAATAAATAAATAAATAAATACATAAATAAATAAATAAGTGGCAATGCAGCTTTGGTGTTCCAACTGTCATTTTTAATATGAGCCTGATAAATAATTATAGATTTCTGACATCTTCTCTTCTTTTTAGGAACAGTATTAGATTAATTCTTACCTTTTCTAAGGCTCGCTTTTGTTGCTCTGACTTTATAAATACTTCTTTAGTATGAATAGTAGCTTTGTCCAAAACAGCCTGACAAATATATAAAACAAAAATTGAAAATATGCAATATTAGATTGTTTTAAATGTGAAATCAATGTGTATAAGTCAACAAAAGCTGTTGCTCTACCAGAAAACAATAATATATACATATTTTAAAAAATCAAAATGCTGTTGCAAGTACAATATTACAGACTATATTAAGACACAAATATACTTCCTGCTTTGAAATAAAAATTAATGTCATAAAAAATTAAAACAAACAGATGGGGAGGAGAGATGCCAGAGATTGTAAAAGTGCAAATGTATTAAAAAAAAAACCAAACAAGGGATAACACTTATTTGTTTCCTGGTAAATGTGTGCTTTGTGACTACCTATCCCTCTCTGTGACTCTGTGCTCTCATTTATGAGAACAGCAAAAATTCAAAATGTTTTTACTGTGTCCAAAAAATTGCCTAGCCTGCTTTACATCAGAATTTTTCAAATTGTATTCTGCCAAAATCCTAGTTTTTGCAAGAACTTGATTAGGTTTGACAAAAACTAAGACAAAAAAAAAGGGGGGGGGGGGCTCCTAGGGATGTTCATAGCAATTTTTCTAAGATACAATGGAAAAGGCAGAATTTGTAAGCTGGCATTCAGACCTACTGTCCCTCCTCCCAGGAGAGAAATTTTTCTGTCCAAGGGACTGTTTTAAAATCTTAGGACTCAAATTAGACACAGATGAAGCAAGCATTAGGAAGAATCCACTACTTTATGAAAGGTATACGAGTATATGAGTGGATCATATACAGTACATGTTATGTTTATATAGTTTTGACATGAACATTAAAAAATTATGTTACAATTTCATCTTCAAATAAGGAAAATAAACCTAATGTAATATTAGTATTACATATTAGTTACAAATACTAATGTCATTGTTACAACCTTTTGAACTTTTGTTTAATTTACCATGCTCTGAAGAATTTTTAAAGCTTGTTCTTTGCCTTCAAGTTGTCTTTGAGATGCTTCCAATTCCACTCTTAAATTTTCTACTTCCTAGAAAAAAAGAAAAAATAAGTTCAGTTAATAAAAAACTAGGTATAAAGCTTTTAGTGGAAATTCAATTCAATTCAATTCAATTTATTAGATTTGTATGCTGCCCCTCTCCGAAGACTTTTAATTGTGGGATTTAACATTTATTAATTACATTAAATATTAACAATTTTAATAATTATTAATTAAAAGTTATATTACTGCAATCATTACTACTCTCAGCAATATTAAAATACATCCTAGTTTTATAATCTTTTACCATAATAATAAAGAATCATAAAAGTACCAAAAACCCCCACAGCACATAACTACAATATGTGCTATTAATTCAAAATAGTTTCCTGTAACTCTCCAAAATGGTCAGTTCCTAGGTTCCTCCAAAAATCTAGTCCGAAACCATATCCAAAAATGATTTATCTATTACTGTACATTTCATTACACAAAAATATACTTTGTAGGCCACCAATATTTGGAATACAGGAGGTCTTCCATGTCATCAAAAACTGAAATGAAAAAATATTGAATTCAATTTGAAACTGTGAACAACTCCAGAGATAAGCTGAGGTTGTGTAACTCCTTTTATAAAGTAGCTGGAGAGTTTCAATTATCAGAGGAAGTGAAAGGAAAATTAATATATTTTTTATGTCTAAGGAAAGGAAACTTTTGGAAGCATCTGGATATTTTATATTACTTTAATTACTTAATTTAAAAATAGCTAAAATTATTAATTTATAAAACACAACTATTATACATGCATACATACATACATACATACATACGTACGTGTATGTGTGCGTGTATGTATATGTATATGTATATATTTCCTTCCAGATAAAACCCCCAAAACTAAACACAATGCTGTGTGTGTCTGTACTGAAAAGTCAAAAGTCCAATACAATAGTAGTACCTACCTCTAAAAATTCTTGGAGACGTTGTTTTAATTCTTCATTTGATGCCTCAGAACTGAACTCTGAATTACAACAGAAAATAACTTTTTTGTGTATCTTTGTTTAAAAACATCAGTTATATTCAACTTTATTAAAGTGGGCAATATTTAGTTGGAGGAAAACATAATCCTGCTTAAATTATTTCAGATGGGAGGGAAAAAAAGACTAAAAAAACATAATAAAATAACAGAAGCTGTTTAAAGGGTAATACTTGCTTAACATAATACATAAAATTTGCTGGCAGCAATATTATCATTGTAATAAAAATTAAAATCAAACACAAAGGACATATGCCCTTTAATGCTTAAGACCAATATTCCGAGATTTATATTAATATTAAAATAATAGCACAACAGTCAGCTCTTTACCTTTGAACCTGAAAGAAATACTAAGATTTTAAAAGCAATGCTTAAGATCAGTACACTGCAAAATTACTACCTGTAAAATTTGCATGACTACTGTTATTTATCATGCAGAAGCAAACAATATTTTTTCCAAAAATATGGAAATACTGAGTACAGTACTAGGAAAATGTAGATTTCCAAATTATGAATCAGGCAAAATTATTTCCTTGACTAAAACTATAATTGACAGGCGGGTTAATCAGGAGGGAAGTGTTTTTAAAAGTAAAGTGAACACAAGAACAAGGGGACACAATCTGAAGTTAGTTGGGGGAAAGATCAAAAGCAACATGAGAAAATATTATTTTACTGAAAGAGTAGTAGATCCTTGGAACAAACTTCCAGCAGACGTGGTAGATAAATCCACAGTAACTGAATTTAAACATGCCTGGGATAAACATATATCCATCCTAAGATAAAATACAGAAAATAGTATAAGGGCAGACTAGATGGACCAGGAGGTCTTTTTCTGCCATCAGACTTCTATGTTTCTATATTTCTATCTCTATTAAAACTTACCAGAACTGGCTTGTTGTTTGCAGAAAGAAAATCCATTCCTTCCAATTGTTTTGACTGGCACATCATTCAAACTGTTACATTTTGAGCAATAGAAAAATACTGCGTCGTATTCTTCTCCATTACTTGACAAACTCCTTCTTGCAGAACCACTTCTAGACCTAACTGTATATTTGTGGCAGTCTTCTGGTTTATAAATACCATTATGTTTTTTAAATCCATTTCCCAAATCTCCATATATCATGTCATCTTCACCTTCTAAGGCATCACATAGTTTGTTTTGCATTAGGCCTGCTTCACACATTGGAAATACAAATGATTTCTTATTTCAGGCTTCCACACTTTCTTAAAATCTTCAGGTAAAGTTATACTAAAAAAAGAAGTTCACAAAAATTTAGAGTATTTAGATTTAAGATGCTTCCAACTTTTAGTTCTAACACAATTACATTTTTTAATCATTATCTTTATATTCATGTTTCCTAATCGATCCAAACCTTCCATTTTAAAAATTATTTAGCTATGTAAAACATTTTTACTTCATATAAAACAAAATGTATTGCAAATTTAGATTACAAAGGCCTATCACTATAAAACTGGGCTTTAAGTAAACAAACCCAGGTGCTTTGTTTACTTAAATCAGAAAAAAACCAAAGCACTGGTTTTCTTAAGCAGTCACCAATTGTAGAAAGGGCACTAAGTTATTTATATCTAATTATGCTACACAGATTCCAGTTCTACATTTAAGTGCTTATTTTTTTCTACAATAGAAAATCCGATCATCAAAGTGCTGTCAGCAATATGACCTAAATTACAAACTAGAAATACTCAATGCTTTTCAATACTTTTTTTCTGATAATTATTGTTAAGTCAATTGACACCATCACTGCCCTTTTCCCATTAATTCAGTAAAACTATCCTTTTCCTACAAGTAATCATTACAGGAACTAAAACCATTATTAACAGCATGCGTGCATTCATCCTCTTAATAGTCATATTCATCCTCTTCATATTAAAAAAAATGTATATTTTCTTTTATGTACACTGAAAGCATATGCACCAAAGACAAGTTCCTTGTGTGTCCAATCACACTTGGCCAATAAAGAATTCTATTCTATGCTATTCTATTCTATTTTATTTCACCCCATATTTCTTACAATGAATCCTTAGAGGGGGTGGCATATAATTCCAATTAATAATATCAATAATGATAATAATAATAATAATCTTTTACTGAAGATTTGATTCTTTGCAAATTTAATCACAATTAAATATGTATTGATCAGTTAACAAACATTCATATATTACACAAACCATAAACCACAATTTATTAAATTGCTACATTCACTGTTTTACATGCATTAGCAGACTCTTTTCTTTTATTCCTGGATAATATAATTTTAACATTTAATGGGTTAGGACAGTAAATCTAAGATTACCAGTACTGATTGTATTACCCTGGATAGCCAGCATTTTAGACTATATGCATTTTTAAAAACCTTATTCGTTAATGCCCAGTAGCACATAATTTGTTCGGAGCAGGACTCCACTGGATCTTCTTACAAGCCACCTTTGCAACCAAACATTCAACAGGTGCAGTTTTTGCCATCGCCTCCCCGATGACCAAAATTAAACCTGTTCTTTGTTGGATGACTCGGTCGGGAAAGACAGCCGAATGCTCACTAATCCAACCCAGTAGTAAGCTCCCTAAGAAGTATGCCGACCGGAGTGCGTTTGAATGCTCCAGCTATATAAAAGTCTTCAAACTGGGCAACTTTTAAGACTTAGGGACTTCAACTTCAGAACTGCAGAAAAAACAATTGCTGCCAATCTGCCTTCCATTGAGGACCTGTATACTGCATGAGTCAATAAGAGGGATGTGAAAATATTTACTGACTCCTCGCATTCTGGACATCAACTGCTTCAACTCCTACCTTTAAAACATCACTACAGAGAACACCAAGACAACTAGACACAAGAACATTTTTCCCAAATGCTATCACTCTGCTAAACAAATAATTCCCTCAATACTGTCAAACTTTTTACTAAGCCTGCACTTCTATTTCTACTAGGTTTTTTTTTTCTTCTCATCATTTCTCTGACCCATTTCCTCCCACTTAGGACTGTATTGCTGTAACTTGTTGCTTGTACCCTGAAGATTTTTATTAATATTGTTTCTTCATTGCTTATTTGACCCCTATGACAACCATTAAGTGTTGTACCACACGATTCTTCACAAATCTATATTTTCTTTTATGTACACTGAGAGCATATGCACCAAGACAAATTCCTTGTGTGTCCAATCACACTTGGCCAATAAAGAATTCTATTCTATTCTAAAACTCCCAGAATTTTCCAGCCAGCAGGGCTCCCAGAGAATTCTGGGAGTTGAAGTTCACAAGTCTTAAAAGTTGCCTCCACAAACTCCCTTAGCAGGCCTCCCAGACGTTTCCTATTATACACGGACGGCGAGCTTCCACAGAGCCAAAGCCCCGGGCTTCCGCCTCAATGTGCTCCTCGCTTTCTTCCTCAACCCCCCCCACCGCTTCGACCACCCCAGAGTTACCCCTGGAGGATACCGCACGGCGCGTCGGATACCGCACGGCGCGTCGGATACAGCGGGGGAAACTACCTCTGCCTCTCTGTCTCTCTCTCTCGCCCACCTGTCCGATGCGGGCCTCTCCGCTTCCTCCTCTGCCAGCCCAATGCTGGTTTGCTCGGCGCCGGCCCTCCCTTCCTGCTCCCTCAGGGTAGAGCTTCGACTCTAGCGCGGCTTTTGACCGCCTCCCGCGCTCCCAAGGTGGAGCACCGCTCGCTCGGTTGGATGCGACAGAGGCGGAAGCAGGTTCCTGTTCGCGAAGTCACAGTCAGGGTCAATCCTGTGCCACAAACCACGTCAGAAGAAGGAAACAAGCCAACAAATGTCCGACGGTCGAATAGTTTATTCCAGTTTGATGGGCTACATCGAAGGTCTTCAAACTCGACAAACTTTAAGAGTTGTGGGAACTTCAGCTTTCTTCTTTTTCTTTTTCTTTCTTTCTTTCTCTTTCTTTCTTTCCTTCCTTCTTTCTGTCTTGCTCTCTTTCTTCAATTATTTGATTAATTAAGTTTGTATGCCGCCCACTCCCTGAGAACTGAGTGGCTTACAGCAATAAATAATAATAGAGTAGAATAGAATAGAATTCTTTATTGGCCAAGTGTGATTGGACACACAAGGAATTTTTCTTTGGTGCATATGTTCTCAGTGTACAATATAAAGCAATATAAATATTCAATTCAATTGAATATTTTTGTGTGTGTGTATAATTGTGTCTCTTTAAGTATATGTTGTGTTTTAATGTATATATTTCTATAAAAATATTTTTTAAAAACAATATAAAGAATCAGTTAAAACATATAATAATAATAATAATAATAATAATAATAATAATAATAATAATAATAATAATAATAATACCCTTAATCCAGTGGTTCTCAAGCTGGGAGGTCGGGACCAGTGATGGGCTCCTACCGGAACGGTCAGGAAAGCAATTCTGGTAGCAAAATTTGGAGCTCCACCCCAGAACACCCAATTTGCATTGAAAGATGTTGAAACTAAATGCATAAGCCATGCCCACAGTGTGGTAGTAAAAATTTTGGTAGTCCATCACTGGTCGGGAACCTTTTGGCGATCAAATGACTGTTTTACAGGGGTCGCCCAAGACCATGGAAAAAGACAATTTTTTCATGGTGTTAGGAAATAAAGCTTCTATTCTGACACCTTGGAACGTATTTTTAACAAAAAAGACCAATCTGGTGTTTACAGTGGGGGTGTCCCTCTGACCTTCCTGCTAATCAGCTTAAAGCTCTACAGGGAGAATTGGTGCTAGACTTATGGTTGGGGGTCACCACAACATAAGGAACTTTATTAAGGGATCGCGGCATTAGAAAAGTTGAGAACCACTGCCTTAATCTAATCACTACATTCATACCATCAAACGTCCCAATCAACTCTTATTCAGACCAGAGTAAGACGTCAATTCTCATGGCCCCCAGCTCAAGGCTTTTTGGAAACCCAGTAGGATGGGGGATGTACGGACCTTGGGGGTAGTTAGTTCCAAAAAGTCAGGGCTACCACAGAAAAGGCCCTCCCCCGTGGGCCCGCCAACCGACACTGCTTTGTTGACAGGACCTGAAAAAGGCCAACCCTGTGGGCTCTAATTGGTTGTAGGGAGGTACGTGGCAGAAGACAGTCCCGTAAGAAGTCTGGTCCTAAGCCATATAGGGCTTCATAGGTGATAACCAACACCTTGAATTGCGACTGGAGGCCAATCGGAAGCCAGTGCAGCACACAGTGTTGAAGTGGGTGGCCACGTTGACGTCCACGAGTCTTAAAGTTGCCAAGTTTGAAGACCTGTGGACTATATTATGAAGGAAATGTAAGTGGTAACTTTAAAAGAACTTAATAAGTTTTAAAGAATATTGTTCGGCTCCATTCTACTGATTCAGAAAACCAGTCGATTTCTCTCTCTGACTGACAGCAACATTCACTCCCCCCAATACTATTCACAGATGCTCCTCTTTTCCTACAAACTGTGCATCAAATTATTGTATTTTTTGCTATATGGTCCTATGTTTTAAAATAGTTTGCAGCGAAGAATTCAAGGCTTTCTTTTCCAATGGGGTGGGGAGAAGCAACATACTTACCAGATTTCCACCAGGGAAGTCAACAACCAAAGCTATCAACTTAATTCTACATTTAATTATGTAATAGAATATCTGAAATTACTTTCATACATGTTTCATACAATTAAATCATAAGTTTACATTTGTATTGTAATATGTCAGCCACTGAGTCAAATTGATTGCATTGAGATGGAAAAGAAAGTTATTACATCTTTGCCTTTGTGTCTTTTATTTTCAAAAAAAATATTTAAATCTTTGTTCTTAATTACATACAGAAAAATGTAATATGAAAGAATTATTTTGAAAATAATCTATATGTAGTACAATGCCAAATAACAAAAGATGCATGATCCAAATTGTTAATTGCTTAAAACATTCACAAAATACTAAAACATTTGTAATAATCAAAGACAAGGTTCCAAGAATGATTATGCTTAATATACAGAAGGTAAATTAAATCTTGCAATTGGCCAATTGCTTTTCAGATAGTGTGAATACACAACACCTAACAGAAGTGACTATTTTCAATGTTCAGTTGCAATCTAAAAATATTTAATGTTTAATTAAACATAACTGTCTGAGAACTTTAGTTTCAGACAAATTAAGTACAGTAATACTCTAAGCAGAGTGACTAAAATTATGCTTCTTCGTGAGACTTTTTGAATAATATTTTTTTCAGCTAGTTCTCATTTAGTGATGTCAACTGGTACCAACAGCTCAGTCTTTAAGTGAAGCAGTCAAAAGTGAAACTACTACTATGCTTATCATCTTACTTCAGCTGGTCGTGGTTACTGTTTCATCACGATGGTAACTATAGTAGCTAAATGATGATTACCTGTATTACTACTACAGTATAGGAATACTGAAAAGTAATATTATTGACCCAGTTTAGGAATAGAGAAAGAAGTGTATGACCCTATTCCCATCTCATGTTGATTCAATTTAAGGGGGATTAGTTATAGTCGTGGGATTCAAATAATTTAACCAGTTCTCTGTCCTAATGACTGGCTGGGTAGCTGTGGCCAGGTGGGCATGTGACTGAGTAGCCATAGCCAAGTCAATGCCACTCATCACACCCAGCCCCGCCTCCTGGCCACTCTTTCCCCAAGCCGTGGGCCTATAGGCAACACATCCAGAAATGAAAGGGTTAACCAATCCTGTTTACTGGTGCAAATGCTCCCCCACCACCAGTAAAAGGATGGGGAGAGACCAGCAAGCATTCTGCTCCCATCACCAAGGAAGATAGGCTGAGCTTATTAAAAAGTAATAGATTGTGTCTAACAGTCAAAATTTCACACCAGAAGGTAGCAGAGGCAATAAATCCCATTGACTCCTCATATGCAATTTACAATTGAAGCCCATTTATACCCAAAAAATAATAAATAGCTGGAGGACTGACAATACTTCTATGCAGGAATTTTGAGAGAGACTAAGCTAAAACTGGATTAGCCCTAATCTTGTTCCTTTCCCTTGCTTTTTATTCCATCTCGCTTCTTTCCCTGCTTCCTTATATTCACCACCTTCCTTCCTTCTTTCCATCCCCTGCCATTTTTACGGCATTTTTCAGCCAGCTTTTCGGTTGTTTTGGGGCCATTTTTCAGTCAAAAAACAGCTGGGACCAGCCAGTGGTGAGATTAGCAAGTTTGCCGAACTGGTTAGAATTTTAATCGATTTGCCCAAATATCTCCAAACTGGCTGAATTGGTAACTATTTTCAGAATGTAACCAAAATAGAAAACTGAAGGCAACTGTGCTTCCAATAGTCATTTCATTTATGGTACAAGAGGCAGAAGAGTCTATATCCCAAAATTCCTCCTACACAATCAAACTCTGCTTTGGATCTTGCATGGGAAAGAGAAGAGAATCTGAACATGGCCTTCTGTTCATACTCTGGATGGAATCTAATGATATATGATTAGGACTAAAACCATAATTTATTGATGCCCTTAATATCAGATTTGAGAACTGCTAAGAAAAATGTATATATTTTATGTACATTTAACAGGACAAAAATGCACTTTCTTTCCAATCAATGTTCTTGTCTTTTCATTATAACTTCACTTTTAAATAAGTGAATTAATATTTAGAAAAAAATAAGGATAATAAATTCTGGTAATATTTATTATGCACCAGGCTAGCCTAGAGAGTAGAAAAATATGATACAAGCAATAGCATTACATACTTCTTGAACCATTGTAGCTATGGCCACGTGTAATCTATTTACTTGTTTCAAAAAATCTTGCAACATGCAATCAGCATTTATTCAGAGAGAGATGGGTTCATGAATCTAGGGTTGAGGATGACTTTTAAACTGACTAAAAGCTGAGCAAAAAGTAGTTTAACTAAACAGAAACAAATATTATAAATAACAAAAACATACAGATACAAATTTGCCTGGGTATTTACAGCATAATAAATTAACTAAAATTATGTTCATATATAAATTGCATGGTCCCACATTTAGAAATGAATCACAAAATATCCACTGCATTGATAAAACTTTGTACAGGAATAAGATTTTGACAGTCGTTTTAACTAGGGAACCATTATTTTTCATCTTTTCAAATATTTTTATGATTGGATATTGGATATTCAACTTAATATAATTTCAGAGTTTTAAATTCTTAATCCCTTGATGTCTGATACCTGATTTCGTAAAGTCTAAAGAACTTAGTTAATTTTCACCTTGAATGAAGGAATTATTATTGTTTCTTCAATGAATGAAAACATAACTTCTATTTATCACTGTAAATATGATTCCCCCCCCCCAAAAAAAAAAATCAGTTATTGTCTTTTATCCACTGTTCAATCCATTGTATAATTTGATCTAAATTCTGCTCCATATCTTCTGGTGTATTACTAGGCAACTGATGTACAATTTCTTGTTTATAGGATGACATGGCTTCTTCATAAATTGTCTGAAAGATTTCACATTGAATATTGTCTTGGAGCTTTTTTCCTTTGTAACCTCTAGAAAAATATAAAAACAATGTTATTTAGGTAAATATGGAAGTTTGACATTATTGGCATTAATAAGGTTTGTTTTAAACTGAAACTTAGCTTTATTTAGTTTTGTGTCACTGACCTACCTGTTTTCTAACCTGTTATACAAAAAAGAGTTTTCAGTGCGAAGCACAAATACTATGTTAAACCAGCGTTCAGGAAAGAAGTCACAACTGTGATAATCAACTATGATACCTCCATCCTTCATCTTATCTTCCATTTCATCAATAACCTATATAGAAAATAATGCAAAGAAAACTAAACAATGGACTCTTAGTTACGAAAATTGAATAATGAAATTATTATTTCAATTTAAACTCACCCTGTCTTCATCTAATATTGGGCATTCATATTCTTCATCAAAACCTTCGTAGAGTTCCCCTGATTAAAATAATGTTATTAATTTATAAGAAGTTATATTTATTTAGACAACTTATTTTCAGAAATCTCATACCGTTAGTATGTTCTAGATGTGTGTTTTTCAAATTTGCCAACTTCATGAATTACAGTATTCCCCAGCCACAGTCAAATCATTTCAATTACAATAGTCAACTATTTAGACAACGAATTTCTCATTCATTGCTCTAGAATGATAGAAGACCTCCCCTTTATCTATTAGATAGCATCCACTTGGTTTCTGGGAAAAGAATTATTTCTTCAGCTTCATTTTTTCCCACTGATTGTATAGTTGATTTTCATATTTGATTCATCTCTCATTTGTTGTATAGAATTCCACATTAGAGATACTTCTGCAATGTCAATATTATCAAATTATATAATTAAACTACCATAATTATAGATATACTTGGTATTAAACTATACTAATGGACATTAATGTATCCATGTTCATCAAAAATAGGTTTGGTAGATATTGTGAAACTTTAAAAATTACCTTCTTTAGCCATATCTCCCACATTAATGTATGTAAAATCTGTTCTCAGAGCTATCTCTTTGCCTAGTGTAGTTTTCCCAACACCAGGTGTCCCTACAAAAAAAACACAAGGCATAAAGAAATGATCAGGAAACTTAATAAATATTAATATATCATAAGCTTTTATTTTAAAATTGACCTGAAAGACTAAACAAAGTATTTATTGCAATGGGTGCTTCTTTGTTTCTATAAATGTGATCACTTTAGTCTTGCATATAGGATGTACGTACAAATGTACATACATAGATGCACACAAACACATCTGAAAACAATTGCTTATTTATATAAGCTCCATTGGTTAGTCCAGGCCTTCACATGCAAGAGGCGGTAATGATTATGGAGTAATACAACCACTTCTAATTGAAAGTAGGTACTGGTAATTGCATTTTCAAATGCTTCTATGTATTGAACTTAACGCAAATAAAAATGCAATACGAAAGGGTAATTTTACCTGAAGTTCTTGAGAGTGAAGGAGCGATATGTTCCAAATGTGGGGAAACCTGAAAGCAAAATTAGCTTGCTTTAGCTAATTTTGCTTTCAGGTTTCCCCACCTTTGGAATGCAAATCTCCAATTCATTCTCACACCAGGATAACGGCACAGATCCCAAGGCGGCCTCGATCAAAACTGATGACGGGAGAGCCAAAGTTTGCTTTGCGTTATGCTGTTTGCTTACGAGCATAACACAAAGCAAACAGCTAATTTTTCTGCTCTTCCCATCATCGATTTTGATTGCAGCAGCATTAGGGGGATCTGTGTTATTATTCTGGCATGAGACTGAATTAGAGATTTGTTTACGCTCTTTCAACTCCCCTTTTGTTTCCTTCCTTTTGCGCTTGATCTACAGCTATTTTAAGCATAACATAAGTAGTAAATAGTGATAAAATAAGACAATTAGGACAGTAGGACAGGAATGGTAGGCACAATGATTCAATTACCGTATTTTTCGCCCCATAAGACGCAGTTTTTTCCTCCCAAAGTAGGATGAAAAATCAGCCCCGTCTTATGGAGCGAAGATGCAGGCAGGGAGGGGGTGGGGAGGCTGGGAACTCGGAAGCGCCATCCCGCCGGCTGGCTGGCTAGCTGCTGCCTGGCCCCCTCCCTCCCGGAGGAGGGTCTCCCTCCTCACCACCAGCGGCGCTCCCCCCGCCAGCCAGCCAGAGGTGATAGTATAGGAGGGTTTCTCCTAAAATCCACCACTATGGTTTCGAATGTGTTTAGTTCAAGATTGTTCCGGTTGTACCACAAAGTTAGTTGTTCAACCCCAGGTCTGTATGCAGATTCCTCTTCCTCTTTGTCTCCAATGACAACTAAATGGAAATCTCACCTCTCTTATGCATAATCCGTCTTTGATATTTCCTGTTTTTCCTCTTGCTCCCCTTTTGTAGGTCTCAGAAATCTGATTTTATAAACCGGCTCCTCGCTCTCCCCCCGCCGCCCACCGCGTTTGCAGGAGGTGGGGAGGGTCGGGCGGCCCGCCAAGGCCAGGAGGGACGCCGCTGCCCCCCCTTCCCTCTCTCCGCCCGCCGCTGCGCCTCCGAGGAAATGCCGGCAAAGGCTTTTCTCAGCGGAGGCCGGCGAAGGCGATATTCAATGTCGGGGGCGCACGGGCGGTTGCGCGTGCTCCCTATCTCCCTGCTAGCCCACTCGGAATATTCAAAATAAGAAAAGCCTTTGCCGGTGAAGGTTTTTCTTATTTTGAATATTCCGAGTGGGCTAGCAGGGAGATAGGGAGCGCGCGCAACCGCCCGTGCGCCCCCGACATTGAATATCACCTTTGCCGCCGGCCCCGCCTCTCCTACAACCCCCTTGCTGAGAGCCCAGGACGAAAGGGCTCTCGGCAAAGGTGAGGCGGGCAGGGCGTGCGCGCGTCACCGCTGAGAAGAACGGAGAGAGAACGAGAGTGAGTGAGAGCAACAGACAGCAAGATAGTGAGAAAGAGAGAGTGAGAGAAAGGGGGGGGAGAGAGAAAGAGAGAGGGGGAGAGATAGCAAGAGAGGGAGAGAGAGAAAGAGAGAGGGAAAGGGGGGAGAGAAAGAGAGAGGGAGAGGGGGGAGAGATAGCAAGAGAGGGAGAGAGAGAGAGAGGGAAAGGGGGAGAGAGGGGGGAGAGAAAGAGAGAGGGAGGGAGAGAGGAGATAAAGGAAGAGGAGAGAGAGAAAGGAAGAGAAAGAAAGAGGGATAGAAAGAGAGAGAGAGTGAGAGATGCTCAGTGAGCCTTTCTTTGAAGTTGCCTTTCTTTCTTTTTCTCTCTTGCTCTCTTGCTCTTTCATTCTTTTTTCTTTCTCTTGCTTTCTTTCTTTCTCTTGCTTTCTCTCCTTCCTTCCCTCCTTCCATTTCTTTCATTCCCCCTCTCAATTTTTATTTCTCTTTCATTTTCTTTCTCTCTTTCTTGCTTTCTTTCTTGCTCTTTTTCTTTCTCTCTTTTACCTTCCCTTCCTCTATTTCTTCTTTTCTTTCTCCTTCCTACCTTCTTCCCTCCCTCCCTCCCTTCAGTCCTTCCTCTCTTACTCTCCCCTTTCATAAGTTTCCTTGCTTCCTTCCTCTGTTCCTGTTCCTTCCCCCTTTCTTTCTTTCTTTCTTTCCTTCCCTCCCTCCATTTCTTGCTTTCCTTTTCCTTCCTCCCTTCTTTCCTCCCTCACTCCCTTCTTTCACTCCTTCCTCTCTTCCTCTCCCCTTTTTGGCTCAAAATATTTTTTTTCTATTTTCCTCCTCTAAAATCTAGGTGCGTCTTATCAGCAGGTGCGTCTTATAGAAAAATACGGTATGCATGCTCCTTACAAACCTCTTAGAAGAGGGGAGAGGTCAACTGTAGACAATCTGATGTTAAATATTTTGGGGTTTGGGGAAGAAACCAGAGAGTCAGGTAATGCATTCCAGGCATTGATCACTCTATTGCTGAAGTCGTATTTTCTGCAATCTAGTTTGGAGTGATTTACGTTAATTTTGAATCTATTACATGCTATGGGAAAAATTGCTTCTACTTAAGAACGTTTCTATTTAAAAACCTGGTCACAGAATGAATTAAGTTCTTAAATAGAGGTACCACTGTATTTCAAATCTGATGGAGTAACGTATTTTGTTGTGAGAGGAGCAAAATTTTATTTTGTTTTATTTTATTTATTTGTCAAACAAATAAATAGGACCAATAGGACATAAATAAAACAAATAGATAAATAAAGAAATAAATAAATAAAACAAAAGGACAGTAGTAGTTTGTATAAACATAAGTAAAAAGTAATGATAAAATAGGACAGTAGGACAGGGAGGGTAGGCACAGTGGTGCACTTATGCACGCCCCTTACAGACCTCTTAGAAACAGGGAGAACCAAAGCCTGGTAGTGCATTCCATGCATTGATCACTCTGTTGCTGAAATGTTGCTCCACTAGCAACAGAATACCCTACTTAACTAGACTTACAATCCTAGGTTAGAAAGCTTAGAAGTACGTTGCCTTAAATATGCCTTAAGCGTAGCCCATAAAATCATCTGCTACAACGTTCTTCCTGTCAACGACTACTTCAGCTTCAACCACAACAACGCAGGAACACACAACAGATACAAACTTAAAAGTAAACCGCTCTAAACTCAACTGCAGGAAATACGACTTTTGTAACCGAGTAGTTGATGCATGGAACTCATTACCAGACTCTGTAGTATCATCACCTAACCCCCCAATCCTTACCCTTAGATTATCCAGTTCACCTCTCTCGATTCCTAAGAGGTCAGTAAGGTACGTGCATAAGTGCACCAGAGTGACTGACTTCCGTCCCGTTCTAGTGTTTCTCTTGTACTAATATCAGGTATATAAATATTATATCTTTGTACACCCCCAATATGTACGTGACAAAACAAATAAATAAAATCCTATTTTCTGCAGTCGTATATTATGTATGCTAGTTATACCCACCCGAATAACCTTCCGTTGTTTTTCTCGGGGTCCCACCCACCCATCCTTTTACCTGTGAGTAAAATGTTAGGCCTCTTCATAGCCGCTCTATTGCTCCTACTACAGCCACTATGCAAGTTATCATCAAGAAGCCACGTGCAGCACTTCGCGGGGACCTGAACGGTCTTGCTCGGATGGCAGCAGACTAAGACGTCAGACGGGGCCCGCCTTCCTCTCCTGAGGTCCAAAAGCGGCGACTGGTAAAAGCCGTATAGGGTCCCGTCCCCCCCTTCACTTGGAAGCTTCCTCGGTTACATTTACTCCTCCTCGCAGGGGCCCGACTCAAAAAGCGGGGCAAAGCGGCGGCCTTTATTAAGGCGCTCGGCGAACAGCTAAAGCGCCGAAGAGCATGAAAGGCCCCAATCGGCATGGAGCTGGCTTGACGAGCGAGGGTAGGGAAGAAAGGGGAGTGCGAAGGGCTGGGTGGGGTTTTTAGTGACGGAAATAAGTGGGCTGCAGCTGCTGGATGGGGCCGCTTTTCTTGGGAACGAGGCCGGGCTTCATGTGTGAGCGCAGTCGGGAGGGTTATTTCAAAAGTGCATGGCGGCTGAAGTCCTCTTCCACCTTGGAGGTGTCCCCTTATAAAATAACAACAACTTTGCTGGATTTATTTCATACAGCTGTCCACCTGACACATATGACTGTTGCTTATAAACCCCACCCCGTGCCTTTTTTTCATAGAAAAGGTGCATGTGTGGTGTGTGTGTGTGTTTGACTAGACAAGCGCACACATACTCGTTAGCCATTGAATCTTGGAAGTCCTTAACAAGTAGCCTGCCAATACTATGGGACCATCGGTGAAATCGTTATGTATCCTGTGACCTGTCCTTGGTTTTTGTTACTTTTGAATGCTTCCCCTTGAATTGTATACATGTTTCTTTTGCAAATAATCGTGATTTTTTTTAAATTGCCAGACTCTCAAAGATATAACTAGTTTTCAGACTTGTCAACTTTTAAGATGTGTGGACCGACTCTCTGATTTCCAACTGGGGAATTGAAGTCACTCTGTCTGTCTGTCTGTATGTCTGTCTATCTATCTATCATCTACCTACCTACCTACCTACCTCTCTCTCTCTCTCTCTCTCTCTCTCTCTCTCTCTCTCTCTATCTTAGTATGTATTAACATAACATAACATAAGTAGAACGTAGTAATAGAAAGGATAAGAGGACAGTAGGACAGGGACAGTAGGCACAAAGGTGCACTTATGCATGTTCAAAGTTGAAAAAGTCTAAAAATCCTTCAACATAACCCATACCATAGTGCAGTCTTTGTCAGAGGAGGTGTTCGCCGCCTTCATTTCAGAGATGTAAATACAAATTGTTAGAAACTTTGTTTTGCTATCTAAGATGAACTGTACAATTATCTGTATGTTACCATGTTTCCCCGAAAATAAGGCCCTGTCTTATATATTTTTTGATCCCTGAAATATAAGTGCCTGCCTTATTGCCATGCACTCAAAAGCCTAACTGGGGTTATTATCAAGGGATGTCATAGTTTGGAGGAAACAGGATATTCATTATAGGTTTTACTTGTGTGTGCAAATATGTAATGGTGGCACTATAAGAAGTAATGAAATCTTGGCTGTTCTACTTTTGAATTATCAGGACAGTATTCTGTTTTTAAGAGTAAGCCCAATAAGCTCACTGTCTATCTGCTTATAGTTTTATAAAATAGGTTACAATGATGTATCCTCATTAGGAGTATGTTTAGATTAGGATTCCCTTCGTTCAGTGATGGTGAACCTATGCACGGGTGCCACAGTGGCATGCTGAGCCATATCTGCTGGCATGCGAGCTTAGCTCCAACATGCATATGTGTGCCGGCCAGCTGAGTTTTGGCTTGCACAGAGGTTCTGGAAGGGTGTTTTTGGCTTTCAGAGAACCTCTGGAGATATGGGGGAGGATGTCTTTACCCTTCTAGGGAAGCCTTTGAGACTGGGGAGGGTGAAACACGATTCTACTGGGCTCACGAGACCTTGGGAAACAGTCTGTTTCCAGCCTCCAGAAGGTGAGCAAAACTGTTTTCGCCCTCCCCAGGCATTGAACTATGGGTGTGGGCACTTGCGCAAGCGCAATAGCACATGCACACGCTCTTTTGGCACCCAAGGAAAAAAAGGTTCACCACTACTGCCTTAGTTGATTAGTTTCAAAATAAAAATAGCTTAATATACAGGTAATCCTAGTTTAGTAACTACCTCTTATAGCAACAGTCACAGTTACAGAGGTAATAAAAAATAGCTTTGTAACTACTACTTCACAGATATGTAAAGCAAAAGAAAACTGAAGTAAGATTGTAAATTCCGTTGTGGTTTCACTTAGTGACTGCTTCACTTATCAACCGAGTTGCTGTTCCAATTATCACTAAATGATCTTCCTCTGTACTGAAATTGTTTAAGTAGATTCAGAATTAGAGTGGAGATTATAGATATAAAGCTATGCAATTTCAATTTGCTTATGTCACAGGGTAATTCGTGTATATTATTGTACGTACCAAGACATTAACTTTTTGTGAAAAATTAAATATGCAGGTTATTTCATGCATGTGTAATAGTATTATAACATTTTGTACATTCTCTTTAAAGACTAAATGTTGCTATAATTGAAAATTTTAGAACTACAGTATCTGTCAGACAGAAGTGTGCTCTCTTCAACAGAGGGCAGCACTCTAGGGACTATGGAGGCAGTACATTCCTGTTCTGTACACATTAAGAATAGCTTAAAAAAATAAATAAATAAAAGTAACAGCATGTGGAAAAGAAAAAAGAAGCTTTCCAAATGAGAAACAAAACAAATGTAAATCTTCTTTTAGTAATTATCTTCAGGGCTGCAAATTTTTAAATATAAAAGTTTATTTATCTTTTAGGTACTTTATTTTTAAAAGCATTTAATCATAAATTTTGGATGGAAACTGCAAAGGCTGATGATGTCAAAAAAATCTTCAAAAAGAAAGACAGCACCAACTAAAGTAAGTTATTTATGTATTTATGTTTAATTCAGGCTGATGCAGGCGTATCAAAACTCTTGTAGCCAAGTGGGGTATTTTGAAATCATTATAACTTTAAACTTTTAATTAAAAGACTAAATTGTGTAATACTGAGCATGGAGAAAAAGATTTGGGGATTTTTTGTTTGTTTAAATTGAATTCAGCCTGTTTGAAAATTGCACTAGTTTTTTATACTAAATAAAATTGAAATGTAAGAACTATTAAAGATAAGAAAAAGGTTAATAAATGTTTGGAAGTGATTTATGTGAGTTTAAATTGTTTTATGTTCAGTAAATTATTGCATTTATTGCTTTCCCATATATTGTATGATAGTTTACGTCATGTTCATTTTATGAACATGAAGTAAAAATATTGGTTATATTTTTAATGTACTTAATACTGTATATAAAGGCAGTAATGAAATAATAACTGGTTTAAGAATTGATAATTTTTGGGCTGCAATAATTTCTACATGCTTATATTATCAGGAAATTGAGTGGGTGGAATCATCTTTTATTGATTTCTGTGAGGCTGAAAAACTGTCATCCAGTGTTGTCCATAAAAAATTGCTCAGAGATACTGACAATAATCAGAAGAGCAAAGAGCATTTTCCTCTGCTTGAAAATTACAAGTGTGGGAGAAAAATCAGAAAACCGTTTTCTGTAGATGAGAAATATAAACACTTCAAACAAACTCAGAGCCAAATTGAATCATGGGTAGATAAATACAAACCAAAAACTCAGGTACAGTTCTATACAATATAATATGTGGTGTATATTAGTAGTATTAGAATTTGTATTAATATATACATATTAATATATATTTAGTACAATAAGTTATTTTGCTTGTTAAAATAGTATGTCTAAAGAAATATAAAAAATACTAAATTAAAGATTATTATAAAAATGTCAGGTCCTGATCATAAGTGAAACTTTTCCCTTTTCTTTCTTTCCTTTCCTTATAGATATAATTTTATTAAAAGATTTATTAGAAATAAAAACTAATGCAATTTAATACAGAGTAAAGAAATGAAAAGAAAGAAACCAAAGCTAAAAGTGCAAAGAAGAAAGAAAAATAAGAATAGAAAAGAAAAATAATACAAAAAGTGGTGTTCTATCTTCTTTACAGCAGTTATAAATACAATTATAAATTTTACCTCTTTCTCTAAAGTTACACATTGGTTATTATACCTGTTGTCATTTGGCCTTTGTTATATTTAATTTTAGTCTCATTTTTTCACTTTGTTCTTTGACGTTGGTACTAAGCTAGTTAGTACTATGATTTACAGATCATTTGCATTTTCTGTTGCCTGGGTAGTGTCATCATTATACCATAAGCTGTTTCTTTTCCAACTTTAAAACCATTCTCCTCATCTTTCATTTCAAGTTCCCTTATATATTCAGCATGTAGGTAAGATAAGATATTTTATTTATTTATTCAATTTTTATGCCGCCCTTCTCCTTAGACTCAGGGCGGCTTACAACATGTTAGCAATAGCACTTTTTAACAGAGCCAGTGTATTGCCCCCACAATCTGGGTCCTCATTTTACCCACCTTGGAAGGATGGAAGGCTGAGTCAACCTTGAGCTGGTGATGAGATTTGAACTGCTGACCTTCAGATCTACAGTCAGCTTCAGTGGCCTGCAGTACAGCACTCTACCTGCTGCGCCAACCCGGCTCCTATGCTATTGGTTTGCAAATAAACAAAATTGTATCATTTATATATCATTCTGTAAGTGAAGTAATTGTCATAAAGATTGGATCCTTCATTAAAATTTTAATTTGTTATATCTGGTATACATGCTAAGAGAATTCCAGTATAGATAAGTCATAATTTAATTATTTGCTACATAAATGTCTTATATGCATATTTTTGTCTGTTAGAGTGACCTTGTCATTCACAAGAAAAAAATTGAAGAAGTTGAAAGATGGTTAAAAGATCACATACTTCAAAATCAGACCAGACAGGTAATATTATGAACCTAATACTTTTATCTGCCAGTTTGCTAATTTTGAAGCTTTTATTTAATTTTAATCAGTAGTTTTATTTTAATTTTACCAGTTTTATTTTGCTGAATAATTAATGAAGTGAGATTAGAATATTATCAAAATCTTATATAACATAATTTTAGAGCAACATTTATTTACAAATTACTTATTTGTCGGGATAGATAAAGATAAAGCAAGCAATGATTGATTTGTATAAAGTTTACCTTGAGATAAATTGTTCAGTTTGTGTTTCTTTTTTTTCTGAATATCATGAAGTTTTATGTCTACAGTACCTACTAAATAAGTAAACAGGTTGGGATTAATCTATGCCCAAATTTCCATTAACGATTACCTGTTTCCATTTAAACAACATAGGACACACTAGGCCAATGAACTGTAGACCAAACAATTAGTTTGAATTAAGTTGTGCAGCATAAAGGAAGTAGGCTACTCTAATACTGAACTACTCAGAATGTGACTATGGCTACTATATTTATTGGAAATAATAAAAAAATGGATATTATTGACACTAAAACTCCATTTTGTTTTATTAAGAAACCCATGTTATTATTTTTCTTTAAATATCATATTTAACTCGGCTTATGATAAGTATCTTATTGTAGGGAGGCTCCATCTTAGTGTTAACTGGCCCTTCAGGATGTGGAAAATCAGCAACTGTGGAAATATTAGCCAAGGACCTTGGTATTCAGATACAAGAATGGATAAATCCTGTATCGCTGGACTTCAAAAAACACAGTGACTTTCAAGTTGCTTTCAATCATGGTAAAATTTTAAAATGTTCACTTCTTCATTTCTGAGCAATTGCTCAAAAAAAATAAAGGGAACACTTAAACAACACAATATAACTCCAAGTAAATCAAACTTCTGTCAAATCAAACTGTCCACTTAGGAAGCAACACTGATCGACAATCAATTTCACATGCTGTTGCGCACATTCAACTTTGTATAGAATAAAGAATTCAATGAGAATATTTCATTCATTCAGATCTAAGATGTGTTATTTGAGTGTTCCCTTTATTTTTTTGATCAGTATATTTTTTGACATATTTATTTCTGGTAGGATAACCCTTAGAGGGTAGCAGATTTCATTAAAGTAAATGGAACTAACTTCTAATTAATTTGAAAGTGAATTGCTGAGGAAATTCCACATACAATGCCTGAAAATAATGGCATTCTTTATTCTCAGCTTCCTCTATATTAGGATTTCCTGTGTTTTAAAACTTTAGACTGATAAGAGATTTCAATCAAGTTGCAAATGCAAACTGAACTCAACATTGTAACTGCAGGCCCTAGGCATATGTGCTACTTGTTCTCTCCTTCTTTCTGCTAGTATGACTGCAAGGACGTTCTAGCCATATGTCTCAATTCTGTCTGAACATAATTTATTCTTGGCTATATTTAGTAAGAAAAGCCAGCTCTGAAGATAGAGGATTAAATTTGGTTTGCACATTAAACATATTTAAGATTTTTACAGTTTATTTGATTTCAGTTGGGTGATAAACTGCATCTTGTCTGAAACCCAAGTGAAAGCTTTGCTCTACTCTTGAGATTAAATTGTTAATGTTCAATGAAATTGAACACTATTCTGTGTTCAGAATAGTGAACTTGATTCTGAGCTTCTCCCCAATCTATATGCAAACTACCTCTTCATTTCCTACTTCCACTTAACATTTCCCTAAAACAGTGATGGCGAACCTTTTTTCCCTCCGGTGTCAAAAGAGCATGGGTGTATGCTATTGCGCATGCGCAAGTGCCCACACACATAATTCAATGCATGGGTAGGGCGAAAACAGCTTCCCCCACTCCTTGAAGGGCCTCTGAAGGCCAGAAATGGCCTGTTTCCCAACTTCTGGTGGGCCCAGTAGGCTTGTGTTTTGCCCTCCCCAGGCTCCAAAGACTTCCCTGGAGCCAGAGGAGGGTGAAAATGCCCTTTCTCATTCCCCCCCCCAAAGGCTCTCTGGGAGCCAAAAACACCCTCCCAGAGCCTCTGTGCAAGCCAAAAATCAGCTGGCTGGCACACACATGCATGTTGGAGCTGAGCTAGGGCAACGGCTTGCCAGGCAGCAGATATGGCTTCATGTGCCACCTGTGGCACCCTTGCCATAGGTTCTCCATCACTGCCCTCCATCACTGCCCTATAACGTTCCTTCTAATTTCTGCTATTCTCGGTGCAAAAAAAAAAAAAAGGTTTTGTGCAGCTTGTTCCAAGCCAAATACAAGTTTGTGCATCGCAATATATGAACATGAATAAATTGCAATGCATATAACAGGTATATGTTAAAATATGTTATGGAAACAGGCTCTCGGGTTCAGGGAAGGTCAGCTACTAATGCAAAGGTGTCTGTCAGCAGTCCTGGGAAAAAGGCCGCAAGCTTGCTGCCTCAGCTTAATTGCAATGTTTCGGTCATTTGGTCCTGCTACAGCATAGTTTGAGAAGGAACTCCTGCTCCATCCATAATAAACAATCTGTTTTACTGAAATTAAGGCAACTGGCTTGACCTCATGAGCCACAAGTCCAGAGTTTTATGGTGAATAATACATTTGTGAATAATTTAATTGTTTAATTTTTAAATATAATATTGTCTGTGTTTAATTGAATTTTATCTTTTTTTTAGTTTTGTAAATAAATTTCCCCGTTGTATTTTAATCAGATTCAGGCTGCAATCAGGAATACACATATATGGCCTGTTTGACATCTCTGATGTAGATAATATGACTGTTATTAATTATTGGTTAGTAATGATTAATTTTCAGTAGATTTTTTTCCAGTAGACTAACTTTTAAACTTTCAAATAAAATTCAGATAATATATCATTTTAACGAGGGACAAGCCTTCAGTGCTAAAGCACATCTGGGTTTTTTTTTGAAAAATTTCAATTCAGTATTTGATATATGTGGCCCAATGTTTCAAACATATACCAATATATTCTAAGGTAGTACTTTTCTTAGTACTTTGTGAATATTGTAAAATAAATATTCCTTTTTAGAATCGGATTTTAAGATACTTCCTTATCAGAGCCAGGCACATATCTTTCAAGAATTTCTTCTAAGAGCAAACAAATATATCAAGCTTCAGATGGTTGGAGAGTCCATGGAGACTGACAAAAGACTTATTCTTGTGGAAGTAAGTTAAAGTAGTTGAATTAACCCCATTTAGGTGTTTTAAGAATTAAAATTAAATGTTCTATTTTCTCCCAATGTTTAAATATAGCATTTTTAAGTTAGGTCTTCCAAACTTAAGTTGCTCAGTAGTGAAATTTCAATTTTATACAATAATAGTAGCTTATTTCAAACAGACCTGATAATCTTTCATGAAAATTGCTTATAAATATAAAACAAATATTTGATTTTTTTCAATTAAGATTTTAAAACTACAATTTTCAGAAAGTAATGGCCTGAAATCTTTTTTTCATTATGTTGAGCCTTTTTTTTATTATCAAGCATTTTGGAAATTTTTATAATCTAATGGAAGAGCATTAGCTATGAATGCTGGATTCTAAATTCAATAATTAACATTTATTGGTGCCTAAAATACCAAAGAGTAATTATTTTTAAATAATTAAATAAGGATATTAATAACAATGGCATTTCAATTCTTTTGTTCTAAATCTAGCCAATATGGGCAAAAGCAATCCCATATCTATTTCTGTGATTTTCAGATGCACTTTGAATTGATATGAACAAAAGTATCTACCCCCTTATATGCTGGACTTCTTTTTTAGGCATGAAATAAATCCAGAAAAAACATAAGTACCGCTAGTTTAATACAAATAATGCCTTTTAAGGCCTGCACAGATATGTGTGTTTGTCTGTTTAACTAGGCTCATGGTGTTAAATCTACACCTTTTATTTCCATTTTTCTGAGTTAAGTACTATTTCATTGTTCTCTACAAAGCAATAAAAATAGCTACAACTCTTTGTTTACATAATAACTTTTTTTGGCTTGAAAGTAGCTTTCTGCGTCTCCAATTTCAATCTTGGCACCATATTGCACCATATTCCATGTTTGTAACATTTATAAATATCCTTATTGCATAATCTTAGTGCCACCAACAGACTTTAATTCAATTTAGCAGATATGGTAGAATAACAATATTGTATTTCCTTTTCAACAGGATATGCCAAACCATTTTTATCATGACCCTAGCAGTTTACATGACATTCTGAGGTATGTTCAGTATCTTATTTTGCCAAAGGAACATTCAGAGAAATTAATGAGTATGGCCCAAGCCTAAGATTCTCTAATGCAGAATAGTCCACTACCAAAATACAAAACTCCATCTTACTTTTGCTGCTAAGTTGGGGTGTTGAATGAGTGAAGATGGCGTGTTGCAAATTTTGTACCTTTTGCATTTTTGCTAGTGCAATTCTATTGATTACTGGTCAGAATAGATGCTGTGTAATTTGAGCTACTATATTTCAATTTTTCATTGTAGGAGTTTTTTGCGGACAAGCAGATGTCCTCTTGTATTTATAATATCGGACATTTTCAACACAGGAATCAGCCAAAGGTCTCTATTCCCAAAGGCAATTCAGGAAGAGCTGTGTATAGCAACCATTAGGTAAACAAATCGACAGCTACATTGGCCATGATGAAATGCTCATATTGTCAGGCCGAAGCCATCATGTGGAGTTAGAGACTTTGGCCTGCCACAGTAGAATAGTATTATGGGAACTGGGAGAGGTGGTTGCATGAGAGGGAAAGTTACTAGAGTCCAAGGTCATCTTTTGTTCTGCATCAACGGATGTAAGGAGGAGGTCGGTGAAATCCCTGCACTCGGACAAGTTCTCGTGATGAACTTGTGAGTGTGGGGATGGGGATGAGTCTTAACCTAGGTGCAGTACTGGAAGGAAGTTAGTATCGGGATGGCAACGGCTTGACCAATATGGCTCTGTTAATAAATTGAACCTTGGATGAGAGAATTGGACTGGAATCTGATTTATTTCTAAGATGCTATTTGGGATGCTGACACATATTGACATTTAACTTGACTTTCTTTTTTCAATTTTCTCAGTTTTAACCCAGTGGCACCAACACTGTTGATGAAAGCCCTAAATCGAATAATCACAGGGGAGATCAGTATGGTAAGATAAATGAAATTATAATATTGTCATACTGTAAGGAATACAAAAGGAAAGAGTTGGTGATGGAAACATTATTATTACATTTCTTCTGAATGATATCTTAGAAATTAAAAAAAAGTGTTGTATAATAATTGTTGACAGTATTGTTCTCAACAATCTTTGCTTAGTTCCAAACATCAGTGAGAGATTCATTCATAATTAGCATTGGTCGTCCAACTTCAATATGAAATTGTTGTGAAAGTAAAATAGGGATAAATCATAGACAGTTTTGAATGGTTCTGTAGAAGTAGTAAAAATATTGAATGATAAATATCTTTTCCAAAGTGGATAGAAAAATACAGTTCAATCTTTGGAATTTTTGCTATAAGGGACAGATAAAAATGGAAGCAGGAAGCATCTATACAATTTATATATGGTATGCTTGTGTGTATGTCTGCTTAATAATGGGGGTTTTTAAATATTTTAAATTGTAAATTTATTAGATTTGTTATAAACTGTTCTTTATTGTGTTGTGAGCCGTCCCAAGTCTACGGAGAGGGGCGGCATACAAATCTCATAAACATAAACATCTGGGAAATATTACTTTTTGAATGCTTTATATAGATTTATTCAAATTAGCTGTGTAATTTTTTAAAATCTTCTTTGTAGAAAAGAGATAAAATTGATGTCCCTGACAAAGCCTTATTAGAACTGATTTGCAGTGGATGTTCAGGAGACATTAGAAGTGCAATAAACACACTTCAGTTTTCTCTAAAAGGTAAGAAAATATTCCTATTAATTTAAATTGTGCTTGGCACTAAGATTTAAAAATAACAATATTTAGTCTTAGATTTTTTTGCTTTTGAATTTGTCAGGAAAACATTTTATTTTGCAATATAGAAAAATCTATTTCTTTTTAGCATTACTAATACTTAAAAGTGTGGGAAATAGTAGTGGATGAAAAAAATAAGAATTTTGAAGAGTAGCCCAGTTAAGGAATGCTTAATTTATGTTTAGTTAGTGTTTAATTATGTTATTATCATAATTGTTTTTTCTGTATGTATGAATGGTTAAATTAATTGAATTCTTAAAATGCAGTATTATTTTTATAACTCAGATTGATTTTTTAAAAATATTTTCTTTTTTGCTATATTTTTTTCATTTATCATTATTCTTGTCTATTGTTTATATTTTTATTCTGTTTTTATTTAAATTTACACATAGTATATTAATGTGGGATTCTAGTATTTTACACTTATGGCACATCAATGTCTTTTGGATATTATAATTTTTTTTTTGTACAGTGGTACCTCAAGATACGAACCCCTCATCTTACGAACAACTCGTGATACGAACCCGGGGTTCAGAAAAATTTTGCCTCTTCTTACGAACTTTTTTCGAGTTATGAACCGGCGTTCGGAGACTGCTGGGAAGCCGCGTGGCTGTTTTAAAAGGTGACAGCCGGGTGGCGGGGCTTCCCAGCAGTCGCCGAACGCCGAACACGGAAGTTTGGGTTTGGCGTTCGGCTTCGGGAAGCTGCTGGGAAGCCGCGCGGCTGTTTTAAAAGGTGACAGCTGACCTGGGGGGCTTCCCAGCAACCTCCCAAACCCCAAACTTTTGCCGAACTTCCGGTCTCGGGGTTCGGGAGGTTGCTGGGAAGCCCCCCAGGCCAGCTGTCACCTTTTAAAACAGCCGCACGGCTTCCCAGCAGTCGCCGAACGCCGTTTTTTTTGCGGGGGGGTTTTTGGGTTGCACGGATTAATTGACTTTACATTGTTTCCTATGGGAAACAATGTTTCGTCTTACGAACCTTTCGTCTTACGAACCTCCCCCTGGAACCAATTAGGTTCGTAAGACGAGGTATGACTGTATTTGTCGTAACATTATTATATTCAGTATCATGCCAATATATTAGTATGCATTATTTATTACAATGCCATAAATAATTCAAAGAACATAAGAAATAATAAAAGAAGACTTTTTAATTTCTAAGAACTTTAAAAAGTCTTCTTCACATATGCAGTAATTAAGACTCAAAATCATGGATAGATGGAATAAAAACAGTACCCCTTTGCAAGAATTTCAAACTTTTGAAAAATTAAAAGCATTTTAAAAGCAATATTTATAGATTTTGTTTTAGTAATCTAAAAATATACATGCATTTTTACTCAGAATAGAATGAAATAAAAGTAATACATGTTCTTTCTAGACAGAATTTTGCTGTAAAAGTTATGTTGTTTCTTACTACTATTATTTTTTCCTTTTTCCTTTTTTCCTTTTATGTACACTGAGCATATGCACCAAAGACAAATTCCTTCTGTGTCCAACCACACTTGGCTAATAATGAATTCTATTCTATTCCATTCCATTCCTTTCTATTCTAGACAAAGTTTTTCATTTTTCCTATTTATTAATTCTCTTGGGGTTTTTTTTTTCAGAAAGGCCATCAGACAAAAGCTTATGGACAAAAAGAAAGAAAAATTCTGTTTTAAAATATGGTACATCATCTAAAATAAAGAAAAAAACCGTTTTCGGTAATTTTTTAGAGGACCAAGAAATACCAGCTATTGGTAGCAAGGATGCTTCCATCTTCCTTTTCCACGCTTTGGGGAAAATACTTTACTGCAAAAGTAAGATAATTTATTTGTCTTTAGTATATTATATATCTAAAAATTCTAACTCTAATTCTAATTCTATATATTATATATCTAAAAATTCTAACATTTTATTAATTTCTATGTTTGACTTATTTATTTATTATTATTTGATAAACAGTGATCCCCCGGTTATTGCGTTCCCGACCATTGCGAACAGGCTAATTTGCGATTTTTGAACCCAGAAGTCAAAACACCATCTGCGCATGCGTGCCCTTTTTTTCTATGGGCACGCATGCGTAGATGGCGCCGGGCAGATCAGCTGCTGGGCGGCTTCCCTAGGTCTTTCCCCTCTTGGCGGGCATCAGCGAGGAGTTTCCCCACCGCCCACGCAAACTCCTCGCTGCTGCCGCTTCGCTCGGGCCGCTTCCCAGCTGAGTACTCAGCTGGGAAGCGGCCCGAGCGAACGGCTTGTCCGCAGCCTGCCTGCCCGCGCGCCCGCGGCTCGCGCGCCCTTCTCCCGCCCACACCGTTCGCTCGGGCCGCTTCCCAGCTGAGTACTCAGCTGGGAAGCGGCCCGAGCGAACGGCTTGTCCGCAGCCTGCCCACGCCGTTCGCTCCCCCTCTTGCTGGCGGGAGGGCGAGAAGCCCTCCCCAGCACCCGCTCGCCTGCCCTTCGCCGCTCGCCCGCCCTTCGCCCGGCCACCCGCCCTTCGCTCGCTGCTCACCCGGGTTCGGGGGGGGGGTGCTGGCAAGCCGCCCATGCCGGCGGCGACGTTTTAAAACAGCCGCGCGGCTTTCCAATGAGTCCCGAAGACAAACGTGGAAGTTTGACGTTTGTCTTCGGGACTCATTGGAAAGCCGCGCGGCTGTTTTAAAACGTCGCCGCCGGCATGGGCGGCTTCCTAGCAGCCCCCCAAACCCGGGTTGGGGGTCCGGGGGGGTGCTGGCAAGTCGCCCATGCCGGCGGCGACGTTTTAAAACAGCCGCGCGGCTTTCCAATGAGTCCCGAAGACAAACGTGGAAGTTTGACGTTTGTCTTCGGGACTCATTGGAAAGCCGCGCAGCTGTTTTAAAACGTCGCCGCCAGCATGGGCGGCTTCCTAGCAGCCCCCCAAACCCGGGTTGGGGGTCCGGGGGGGTGCTGGCAAGCCGCCCATGCCGGCGGCGACGTTTTAAAACAGGAACCCCAATCTTCGGCTCCTCGCTAGCGCTGCGGGAGTAAAAACACCATCTGCGCATGCGCAGATGGTGTTTTTACTTCCGCAGCGCTACTTCGCGAAAACCCGATCATTGCTAGGGGTCCTGGAATGGAACCCTCGCAATGATCGGGGGATCACTGTATATGCATATATCTGTTATAACTTTTTTTAAAAAAATATTTCAATAATAATTTTGTCCTTAACTTGCCCTATCATTGTAATGAAACTCATGGAATTATCAGTGGATCAAAATTTCTGACCCCACCTATCAATACTAGGTACAGCAATTAAACTCTTCCCCACTTACATTCCTGAGAAGATGAACTAAGCAGATTTAATTACTGTATTTTTTGCATTATAAAACACATCTAATCATAAGACCCACCTAGATTTAGTGGAGGAAAGCAAGAAAAAAAATCAGATTGAGCCTGAAGAGGACCCTAGATAAGTATCCTCTCATATGCCAGCTCTGCCTTTTGACTCTTGCACTGCGGAAAAGAAACAGAAGAGGTGGGCAATAACAAAGATAGAAGAGGCCAGGTTCATCATTGTAAAAGGACCCCTGCACAATGCCCCAGCTGCCGTTCACCAAAGGACTGGCATTGTTTCCACCCACTTTTGGGTGTGGGGGGAAGTGTGTCTTATTGGAGCGAAAAATATGGTATACTGTACAGTGATCCCTCGATTTTCGCGATCTCGTTCTTTGCGAAACGCTATATCGCGATTTTTCCCACCCGATGACGTCACTCTCTTCCTTCCTTTCTCATCTTTCTTTCTCTCTCTCTTTCTCTCTCTTGCTTCTTCCTCTCTCACACTCTCTTCCTCCCTCTCTCATCTCTTTCTTTCCTTCTCTCTCTTTCTCTATCTCTCCCCCTCTTGCTGGCGGGTGGCGGGCGGGCGGCGGGCGGGCGAGCGGGGGCATCAGCGAGGAAGACCCAGGGAAGGTTCCTTCGGCCGCCCAGCAGCTGATCTCGGCAGCGCAGCGAGGAGCCGAATCGGGGTTTCCCCTTTGCGTGGGCGGCAGGGAAACCCCGATCTTCGTCTGCTCGCTGCTGCTGCGCTGCCGAGCAGATCAGCTGCTGGGCGGCCGCAGCAGCAGCGAGCAGACAAAGATCGGGGTTTCCCCGCCGCCCACGCAAAGGGGAAACCCCGATTCGGCTCCTCGCTGCGCTGCCGAGCAGATCAGCTGCTGGGCGGCGAAGGAACCTTCCCTGGGTCTTCCCCGCCGCTCACGCAAACTCCACCATCTGCGCATGCGCGGCCATGAAAAAAAGGGCGCGCATGCGCAGATGGTGTTTTTACTTCCGCAACCCTACATCGCGAAAAATCGATTATCGCGAGGGGTCTTGGAACGGAACCCTCGCGATAATCGAGGGATCACTGTATAGAAAACAAGGGAGCCATACATTTGAAGAAATTCTACATATCAATCTTGCCATCTATATATGCTAGTCATCAGTTTTAAGTTCCAGATTTAAAACATAGGACTTGTCCTATGTTTTTGAGTCCACAGACTAAAGCTATTAACCTTGCAGCTTTGAAGATTTCTGGCTTCTGCCCCTGATTTACAAAGCATCTTCTTTGACATTGCAGATCGCTTCCTCCTCACCAGTTCAACTGTTATAGTATCTGCAGATATTCATAAGTCAGTCCATGTACTCTCTGCACTAACAAGGCCTTCCATGCAATAATTATACGCTTTACACTTTCTCAATACCTATTGCTCACCCCAACAGATGGACACTTTGGAATAGGATGTTGTCTAATTACTTGTGTAGCTACTAAAAAAACAAAACCTATAGTATAATATTGAAAATCTTCAACAAAATAGATATGTTGCCTTTTTGATACAGGCTAATCTATCAATATATTACTTAGAATATAGATAACAATACTGTATACATATTAAACAGTGCAAACTATGTGAGCCAGGATTCAACTGTATAAACTATCTATTTCTGAAGAAATACCTGTCTCCATTCCCAAGATTGTTTTGCAGACATCTGATGGTTGATGAAACTACAATTATCATTTAAATAATTTTATAGGAGAACCAGCTACAGAGGTGGACTTTCCTCAGTTGCCTCATCATTTATCAGAATATGAACGACAACCCTTGCTTGTTCAACCCGAGGTAAAATGTTTGCTAGTTCTATAATATATATCCATGTACACTTAGCCAAAATTCTTAATTTAAAAGACTACAGATAATTTTTCTATGAGGTATGATAGTCTCTGCATATTTTCTTTTATTAGGATGTCATAGAAAAATCACATATGCCTGGGAACCTATTTAATGTATACCTTCACCAGAATTATTTGGAGTTCTTCTCTGATATCGATGATATTGTAAGAGCCAGTGAATATTTAAGCACTGCAGATTTTCTTTGCACTAACTGGGATGTAAGTAGTTAAATATATATATTTATTTTTAAATTTATTTATTCGATTTTTATGCTGCTCTTCTCCTTAGACTCAGGGATGCTTACAACATGTTAGCAATAGCACTTTTTAACACAGCCAGCATATTGCCCCCACAATCCGGGTCCTCATGTAACCAAATATAACCAAACATGTAACATGCATACTGTAATTTTTACAATTTGGACTCTTACAAATAAATAAGACCCTTAATTATATTTACTGTTTCTAGTCTTATTGCTCTTTAACTTAAGCAAGACACAGTTGCTGTTTGTTCATTTGTCTTTTCTGACATGATCTGTGAGATGTTCCAGACACAGGGTAGTTATGTGTCTGGACCAACAGGTCTACAGCTTTGGGGTTGTACTGAATTAACAGGGAAATAGAAGCTCTGTCCAGGCGGGAGCTTTGATTAGTGCAGGGGTCAGCAACATTAAACACTCAAACAGTCACAAATATCCTAACTGGAAGCCCCACCCCACCGTTTAATTCTGGAGTCAACTGGAAGTCCAGTTTCCCCACCATAGAGTCTCCTCCTAGTAGTGTGGCATCCTTTTTCCTCTACCTGTCCTAACCAAAAGCCCTGAGCCCAGATTAGTGGAACAGTTGTGGCTAACATGGAGCATAACCGATGCTTTCATCATTACTAAGTGAGACTGCTGCAATGAACTGCATGAAACTGCTTTACAAAATCATCCAGAAATTTCAGTTGGTCCAGCATAAGGCTGTCGGGGTACTGACTGCCATGAGCACAAAAATCAGTGCTGTGTGTCCTGCCTGACACTCTGTTTACTTTTGGATACAATTCAAATTGCCTGGATTTAACCTAAAAAGCCATACACTGCTTGGCACAGGTATATTTGCAGCGTTGCCTTTACCAATTACCATGTCATTTGCAACATATAACATCCTGGGATGGACAGATAGCTATCCCCCCATTTTGCAGTTATAGGCTCATATGTGCTATTTTCCAATAGATGCCTGCACATTTTAGAACAGCTTTTCTCTATGTTCCTTTATTATGTGATTTTCTTCATTTGTTTATACTGTGATGTTTCATTATTTGTAGTTAACAGCAGGAAAAAAGCCAATAAAAATAAATAACACTAAAATTATTCCAAAGGGATATCTTAAAATATTTTTCCTCATAATATTTATTTCACAGTAAAGCCCAGAGTTTAGTCAGACAGAGTTTGATTATAGACATGACAACTATGCTATTTACCAGTAATTATTTATACATTTGAAGGTGAACTATTTTTCCATTGTATAATGCAATTTGATTTGTTTGATTTATCGGACCACCTGAATCCAGGTAGACTTTATACAGTTTTCAGCATTAAATAAAAATCAATATAATAAAACAAATCTACAAATCCAAAACTAACAATGTTTAAAGCACGCCTTGTATTGCATTTGGAAACCTACTACTGATAGTAACCAACGCTGCTTGTCTAATAGTGTAATGGCTGTTTTACACTAAATTACACTAAACTACTACTGTGCTATATTCTGGAGCAGATGAAACTTTTGGGTATTCTTCAAAGGCAGCCTTATATAGAGTGAACTACAGTACATTAATCAAAAATTGCCAAGAATGTGAATGTTCTGGGTAAGGCCATAGCTGATGCATTAAGCAAAATTCTGCAAAAGCTACAGTCTCCACCTGTTCTTCAAGCAGAAGCTGTGAATGTAGGCCTCCATATTGTAAAACTGTTTTGCACTGTAGCAAGGTGAATCCAACTCACAGCCCTTGCAAGTTCTCTAAAAGAATACAGTGGTACCTCTAGATATGAGCTGCTCCACATGCGAGTATTCCAAGTTACGAGCCCCGACACGAATGAAATTTCTGTTCAACACCCGAGCTCAAATTCGGGATACGAGCCGAGCTTCCACTAGATGGCGCAAGAATCTCCTTGGTTCTGGTTATCTCAGTGCGAAAAACAAAGTCTAAAGGCATTCATTCCAGATACGAGTTGATCGACTTATGAGCTCGGGTCTGGAACAAATTAAATTCGTATGTCGAGGTACCACTGTATTGTGCTCAATAGTACTTTGTGGTCAATAGGCCATTGAAAAACCTAGAAGAAGAAATATGCCCACATTGTCTCCACTGAAAGCTTATCAAAGGTCATCCATGAGAGTGACCAATGAAATTTGAGTCTCATACACATCAGAACCCAGACAGCCAAGAGTCCAGATATTCCATATCTTCCAGGGTACAGGTAATTTTCAAGTTATAAACAAAATTGAACCCAAGATTTATGTTGCTAAGTGAAATATTTGATGTGAGTTTCTCCCATTTTATGACTTTTCTTTCCATAGTTGTTAAATGATAGATTTCATTTGTTAAGTTAGTAACATGGTTGTTCAGTGAATAACAATTTGTTATTTCAAATTTATAAATTTTATTTATATCTGCAATATACTAAAAATTTACATCCGGTCCTCTGTACCTTGCTTTTAAGTCCATTATGGAGCTCTTATATTTAAATTCTGCAAATTCCTATAGGCACAAGCTACACTTCAAAAGTATAGTGCCTCTGTAGCTACAAGAGGTGTGATGCACGCGAACCGAGCCAGAGCTTTTGCACAATGCAAAAGAGGAATGGGCTTTAGACCACTCCACAAACCACAATGGTTTCTAATTAATAAAAAGGTAATTGACTTTTACAATTTACTTTTTACTTTTATTTACTTTTTACTTTACTTTTTCTCCATTACTAATGTTATTTGGATCAGTCTAAAATAGAATCAAGGGAGAATCTATTTTATTGCTCTCATAGCAGAATCATTAGTGAAGTAACATTGACTTAACTTTTGTATTTGTGATGAACATTATTACAAGATTAGGATTCATACCAAGATTTAAGCTTCAGTTAGAAAAAGCCCTAATCTTACTAGCCCAGTACGGTATTTTAAATGAATCAATAAAATATAGCACTAAGTCTATTACAAAAACCATTAAAAAAAATATTTATGGACTACCACAAAGCATTTTTTTGATCTGAGAAATATCTCCATTACAACAGGGATGTCAAACTCGTGGCCTGTGGACTGGATGTGTCACGCGCTGGCCACTCCCACCCCCATTTTAGCGGAGAACCAAAAGTTGTGATACATCATGTGATGGTGTGTTGTCACAAGTTTGACACCTCTGCACTACAGTATCTTCTAAAACATTAAAATGATCTTAAACATCATTTATATTTTATTATCTTTAGATAAAAATGAATTTTATCAAAATTGGAATCATCCATTTATGTACGGTAATATATAAAAAAACTAATCAATAGTCAGACAGAAAATAAAGAATTTAAAGATTTAGGATCTTGCAATTAATTAAGCATTATTACATCAGGGAGCAGCAATTTTACAGAAGGGTTTAATAGAATAACATTGAAATTAGATTGTTAAATGCAGATGATTAGTGTGTGTGTTAATAGAAATTCTGTAGTTTTACTAGATAAAACTGAAAAAGTGCTTTTGTTTATTGGATTTATATTTTTTGATTCCTTGTAGTATCAAGAAAATTGCATTGCTGCAAAATCCCTCTTTTCAAGTTTCTGTTTATCACCACTGTGTCTTCAGACTGAGCTAATACCTTATCTTACCATGCTGGCTAATCCAATGAGAAATCAAGGTATTTTTAAACCTATGCAAAATGTTTCATATTTCTGTTTCTGCTTAAGAAGAGCAATTAGTCATAGAACAGAATATTATTCAGTGTTATTTCAGACTATTTATGTAGAGGTCACATGTATCCAGAGGTGGGCTTTTGACAGGACAGTGTGGAACGCCATTTCACGGACGAAAATGGAGTTGCACACGCATCTCCATCGCCACCCGCCGTGCACGTGCCATGCATGCGAGATTCAGTTTCTGCGCATGTGGAGAAGCCAAATCTTACTGCCCCAGCCAGCAGCGACAGCACCCACTGCTAGGTGGTTCCAGAGATCGCAGCAGTCATTCGGCGGGCGTGGGACACCTCTGCCGTCGCTGCCACTAGGGCCGTTTAAAGAGGAGACTCGAGCCACCCGGCATGTTTCCTGACTCAGCGCTGGCTCAGCTAGGAGACACACCTGCTTCCCCAACGCAGCCAGAGTGGGACCGGGGTGGCTTGAGCAGACAGAGCCCCGGGCACGTCTCCTAGCTGAGCCAGCATGAGAAGCAGCTCAGAGAGAGGGCCGCCACCCGCCAGTCCCACCTGCCAGGCCTGCCCTGGAGCATTTTTCCTGCTGGCCTCTGAGGTGGCAGCGGCAGCTGTCAGTTCCAGCCCGGAGCTGCCAGCAGGAAAAAATGCTACAGGGTGGACCTGGCAGGTGGGCGGTGGCCACCTCTCCGAGCTGCTTCTCGAGCTGGCTCGGCCAGGAGATGCGCCTGCTGTCCCACCACAGTCAGAGTGGGACTGGGGCGGCTCAAGCAGGCAGAGCACCGGGCGCGTCTCCTAGCTGAGCCAGTACAAGAAGCAGCTCAGAGAGGTGGCCGCCAGCAGAAAAACTTCTCTAGGGCAGACCTGCCGGGCAGTGGCCACCTCTCCGAGCTGCTTCTTGCGCTGGCTCAACAGGAGATGCACCCGGTGCTCTGCCTGCTTGAGTCTCGTGGCTGCTGGCAAAGGTGCTCCATTTAATCCCCTGTGGGAGCTGCCAGAAGGAAGAAATCTGGGACTAACGCGACGCCTTTGCTGGCAGCCATGGGGCTGGGTTCTTGTGTGGCAATGGCAGTCCATCCCATCCGGGAGTTGCCAGCAGAAAGAAATCCTTTCCTTCCTGCAGGATTTCTTCCTGTTGGTAGCTCCCAGGTGGGATGGATCGCCGCCGTCCATGCGCAGGAACCCAGCCTCGTGGCTGCCGGCAAAGGCACCCCGTTTAGTCCCAGATTTCTTCCTTCTGGCAGCTCCCCCGCAGGACTAAATGGAGCGCCTGTGCCGGCAGCCACGGGGCTGGGTTCCTGCGGGACAGTGACGGCGGTGGCAGTGGCAGTCCATCCCACTCGGGAGCTGACAGAGGGAAAAAATCCTTTCCTTCCTGCAGGATTTCTTTCCGCTGATAGCTCGCGGGCGGAATGGCTTTGGCCATGAGTCTGCGCATGCGCAGGAAATTGAAGGGTGGGCGTGAGCACGCCCCCGCCCCCACCCCGTGCACCCCTCCCAAGCGTTCCAGTAGGGTCGCAAATGGCTGCCCTTTACTGGATGTATCAAATATTTTATACTTATATTACTTGTATGCTGTACACTCCCTGCACCCTGTAGGCTTCTAACAATATAAACACATTAAACTCCAAGAAATCCCATACACGTTAAGTAATTGTTTTGAAATAAAAAATGACTAACCAATACTAATGTCTGAAAGATTTGTTGTTTCACATTCCTGACATATTTGGGGTCAACAATCCAAGGGTTTGACTTTGCATGTGATGCCAAAATCGTAGATGTGTCTTTCTGCGTTGTTCAAATGTTTCTGTTGCTGGGAAAAACAAATGAACACCATCCACTACTCTGATCACAATAGCCAGAATTTTAAGTAATATATATTACCTGTAAATTGGATAGCTTCTGTTATTGCTTGTGTAACTCATCATAGTCTTTATAAAGTAAATAGTATTTTCAATTCTTATGTCAGAAAGTATGAAATGTTTTGGATTGTATAGCCTAGCAGTACGTATAGCAGTTAGAATTTGGCTCTCACAACCAGCTCAACCTTGAAGCCTGGGTAAATCAATTTTGCCTAACAAGCAACTCGCCTCTTACAGTTGCTTGGGGGGAAAAAGTGGTATCTTTTATCTAGAATGTTTATCCTAGAAGAAGAAGGGGAAAAAAGATACTCATTTATATTTTCATACTGCTTTTCTTTTTAGAGGAAGAAAGGAGATGGCACTGAATGTATTAAATGTCTCTGCTTTAGAGAGAAGTGAAGTACCATGTTATATCTTCAGTTATCAACATTGTGAATTGAGTGTATCAGCTAGGATCTTACATTAATTTTTTAAAAAACAACCTATTGCCCAGTTTCCTTTCCCAGCAACAACCCCGGCCCCCATTTCAGGCTGTCTGAGATTTTTGCCGCTGGAAGAAAATAGCTGCTTTGCTTCCTGCAGCTGCCTAAGTATTTTCCTCCTCTTTGTGTGTGAGGGTGGAATTGGCTTAGATCCCAGCAGGAATAATTAAATACATTGGGGTGGGGGAGCATTAGATTTCAATGTTATATCAACTTACTTGAGAGAATAAAACAAATTTATCTCAGTGGTACTTTGCTCAAACATATACGTGTTTGAGCTGAGGAGAGCAAAATAGCTTGAAATAGATCTATACTAGTCTCCCTTCCTTTTCATTATCAGCAAAAATATGTTACATACAGACATACAATTATTTAGTTACTTACCGTATATACTCGAGTATAAGCCGACCCGAGTATAAGCCGAGGCACCAATTTTTGCCACAAAAACTGGGAAAACGTATTGACCCGAGTATAAGCCGAGGTTAGAAAATGCAGTGGCTACTGGTAACTTATAAAAATGGAAAACAATAAAATTACATTAATTGAGACATGTTTTAGAATATTTATTTTAAAGAAAACCAGTAAACTAGCTCTGTAAATTTAAAAGAGGGTAAACAAATTAACAATATTAACAATAAATTAAAAAGTTAAAAAAGTAGCTCGATCAGCAACAAAGCTAAAACCTAAGAGTTAAAATCCTTCAAAACTGGATTCCTTCTCATCATTAATTGGATTTACATTATTGTTCTGTTTTTATATATGCTGTGAGCCACCCTGAGTCCTTGGAGAGGGATGGCATACAAATCCAATTAAATAAACAAACAAACAAACAAACAAATAAATAAGTGTATCCAAAGAAGAGCTTCAGCATTAGCTGCTGTGAGGTTATCAGCATAGAAAACCAAATAGATAGATAGATAGATAGATAGATAGATAGATAGATAGATAGATAGATAGATATAGATAGAAAGATAGATAGACAGACAGACAGACAGATAGAAAAATAGATAGATAGATAGAAATAGATACAGATAGATAGATAGATAGATAGATAGATAGAAAGAAAGAAATAGATAGATAGAAAAATAGATAGAAAGATAGAAAAATAGATAGATAGATAGATAGATAGATAGATAGAAATAGATACAGATAGATAGATAGATAGATAGATAGAAATAGATACAGATAGATAGATAGATAGATAGACAGACAGATAGATATAGATAGAAAGATAGATAGACAGACAGACAGATAGAAAAATAGATAGATAGATAGATAGATAGATAGATAGATAGATAGATAGAAAAATAGATAGATAGAAAGATAGATAGATAGAAAGATAGACAGATAGAAAAAGAATTCTTGTCTAGCTCTGCCTCATAACACATTATTAGATCCTATCCAAGCAAGGACAGCAACTACCACAAAATACCATTTTTTAAACAGTTTAAATCCTTTCAAAGGAGGGGGAGGAGAATCTGACAGCAGGGGGCCTTTTTAATCCAACTAAGGGCAATGCAGAGAGAGCAAGGAATAGTTACTGTAAACCTGTTGACAAATACACACAGGGAGTAAAAAAAAAAGCCTCTGGGTTTCAGCAAGAGGTAGCTGGCTTTTTTCACGGTGGGGGGGAGAGGGGGCATGCGCGCACACACACACACACACACACACACACACGACCTCACCGACTTCCCATTGCTTTTTTCCCCTCTCGGTTGGAGCAAATGGCTGCCTCCTTTGCTTGAGCCAGGGAGAGGAACTACGGCGTGCGAGAGGGGACAAAAGCTGGTGCCTCCTTGCTCTGGCTCAAGCAATGGCGCCCTCGTGTGGTGACTTTGTCAATGACCCGAGTATAAGCCGAGGTTGTGTTTTTCAGCCCATTTTTTGAGCTGAAAAACTCGGCTTATACTCGAGTATATACGGTAGTTACTTTCTTACTTTGTAAAAGTTACTTTATAACTTTCCTTGAAGTTATATATGTATTAGGTTGTTTTCTGAACATATACAACTACAGTGGTACCTCGGTTCTCGACCACAATCCGTTCCAGAAGTGTGGTTGAGAACCGATTTGGTTGAGAACCGAATTAATTTATCCCATAGGAAATAATGGAAATGGATTTAATTGGTTCCCAGCCCATTGACTTGCTGGGAACCAATTAAATCTACAGTATTTCCTCTATTTCCTATGGGATAAGGATCTGAGGGGACGGGGTGAGAGGGAATGGGAGTCGGAATCCCGACACGCCCCTCCTGGCCGCCCTCTTAACAGCCTCCCAGTCTCTACCTTGTAACTGCTCCAAGCTGCAGGAAGGGTAGGGCTGGCTGCAATACCGGCAGTTTTGGGGGGCTCCTTTCCTCAGCAGTTCAGTTCAGTACTTCCAGGCAGCTGCACCAACTTTTTCCTTCCCGGTAGCGACGGCTCCGGCGGCTTACCTTCATCACATGACGTTCCTGACGCTGCTCCTCCTCGTAGGGAAGCCGCCAGAGCCGCCAGAGCCGGGAAGGAAAAAGTTGGTGCAGCTGCCTGGAGGTACCGAACTGAACCGCTGAGGAAAGGAGCCCCCCGAAGCTGCCGGTATTGCAGCCAGCCCTACCCTTCCTGCAGCTTGGAGCAGTTACAAGGTAGAGACTGGGAGGCTGTTAAGAGGGCGGCAAGGAGGGGTGTGTCGGGATTCCGACTCCCATTCCCTCTGACCTCGTCCCCTCAGATCTTATATTTCGGATAGTAAACAAAATTTTCTGTTCAGTATCCGAATTTTTGTTTGGATACCAAAGCAAATTTTTGCAGAAAATTTTGTTTGAAATCCGAAATGTATGAAAACCGAGGCGTTTGAGAACCGAGGTACCACTGTAATCTGGACAACAACTTGATGGCATGTTTTGTATAGAAATTATGAAACCCTTTATGAAACCCTTTATGAATTCCAAAAGGATTTATATTTTAAAGTCTAAATTGTTTTATGTCATATACAGAATTTCCATTATTGACTATATTATTAACTACAGTGGTACCTCTACTTAAGAACTTAATTCGTTCCGTGACCAGATTCTAAAGTAGAAAAGTTTGTAAGTAGATTTGATTCCCATAGGAATCAATGTAAAAGCAAATAATGCATGCAAACCCACTAGGAAAGAAATAAAAGCTCAGAATTTGGGTGGGAGGAGGAGAAGGATGAAGAGGAGGAGGACAGTCGCTGCCGAAGGAAGAAGATGAGATGAGGGGAATCAAAAAAATCCAAAACTTTAAGGCTTAAAAAACAAAGAGGGACTCTGAGGCGCGAAGAGGAGCATGCGCCCCCCATACACCTAGCGTGAGGCTGCCTCCCATACACTGCCCCAGAGAGAGAAACCCAGGGTAGGGGGAATGGCAGGAAACTGGCTGGGCCTTTGTGCCACTCTTAAATTTCCTGGGAATTTTTTCCGGGCTTGGGTTCTTAAGTAGAAAATGGTTCTTAAGAAGAGACAAAAAAAATCTTGAATACCCAGTTCTTATCTAGAAAAGTTCTTCAGTAGAGGCATTCTTAGGTACCACTGTATTTGACTAATATCCAGTCAAACTAGAACAGAAATACTGTATATTTAAAAATAGCTACAAAGTACATGCTACATGTAGATTGAAATTACTTTTAGGAATAATTTTTTTTGGCATTTTCAGCTCAGATTACCTTTATTCAGGATGTTGGGAAACTTCCTTTAAGACATCACTTTGCAAGGTAACTTTGATATTATTCAATATTATTATTTATTGAAATGTATTATTTAAATGTTTATTGAATCCAGCCCCCCCCCCATTCTCCAACTCTCAAGTAAATAAAAATCAAAATGGCCCCTGACATTGATTCTTATGAATACCGATCCATTTGTTAAAATCAGGGGTATCAAACTGGCAGCCTGCTAGTATAACTTAAATGTATAAAGCATTTGTTTTTTCTGTCTTCTATTGTGAACTGTCTGTATAGAGCAGTGTTTTTCAACCACTGTGCCGTGGCACACTAGTGTGCCGCGAGACATGGTCAGGTGTGCCGCGAAGAAGGAAGCTCAGGTTCCGGTCTTTCAACTTTTTGCTGAGAGAGAAAGAGAGAGTGTGTGTGAGAGAGAAAGAAAGCAAGAGAGAGAGAAAGCAAGAGAGAGAAAGAAAAGAGAAAGAGAAAGCAAGAGTGAGAGAAAGAAAGACAGAGAAAGAGAGAGAAAGAAAGCAAGAGAGAGAGAGAGAAGGAGAGGGAGAGAGAGAGAAATGAGAGGAAAAAGGGGAGGAAAAAAGAGAAATGAGAAAATGATTGAGACAGAGAATGAGAGGAAAGAGAGAGAAACAAAAGAGAGAGAGAAGTGGCTCTTGATTTAAAGCATATGATAAAAAGCACCCAAAGATTAAGAGAGAAAAAACACCCAGCCCTCACCTGTTTTTGGAAATGGTTCAAGTGTGTATATATATACACACACACACACACACACACACACACAAGGAGGAGGGGAGGAGACAGGGATGGAAAAAGAGAGGAGAGTGTCTTAGGGTGTCATTTTGTGTCATTTTGGTTGGTGGTGTGCCCCAGGATTTTGTAAATGTAAAAAATGTGCCGCGGCTCAAAAAAGGTTGAAAATCACTGGTATAGAGAAAGTACTCCACTGATGTTACTTTAATAAACACCAGTTTTTAATTTAATTCCTGTACTCAGTGATCTGATTTACACAACACACTCCAGTTAAGTAGAGGTTTTCTTGAGAGCCATTGTTTCTCCCGTCATTTCAGTTCCCAGATGGAACCGTGGAATGAAAAATAAGTAAGGCGATGAAACTGTACACCGATTTTGGCCTAGATGGGAGAGCTTTTTTGCTTTTCGGGTTTTTTTAAAGGAACTGGAATAGGAAATACCAACTTCCCTTACACTGGTTAGGAATGTGAACATAGTTGAAGCTCAGAAGAGACTGCCATTTCATATCACAAGTTGCTGGCCCACACAAATGATTGAACTGATTGGCAGACAAAATTGCCAGACAGAAAGAAGAAAATATGCTAGTAACTCTTGACTTTCATTTATTTATACAGAAAAGTATACACAGCAGAACAAATACTAAGGTTGTAATTTTTCTCAACATTCTGCCCTATTCTACTGTTCTCCCCTGAGGAAATTCAACGTATAACAGCGCTAGAATCCCAATAAAATGAATTGTCTGAGCACTACCGTGTTTCCCTGAAAATAAAACACTGTCTTATATTAATTTTTGCTCCAAAAGTTGTGCTACGTCTTGTTTTCTGTGCTACGTCTTATTTTTGTATAGCCGCCCCGAGTCCGCGGAGAGGGGCAGCATACAAATCTAAATAATAAATAATAAATAAATAAATTTTCGGGGGGTGCCTTATATTTCTCAAATAAGACAAATTCACAGGCAGAAAAGCTGACACCCCCAAAGAAAGTGTACTGTATGGTACACTGATTACGGTACAGTACCTGTCAGTATGGCACCCACCCACACAAACAAGGGCACTTATATGGTACAACAGTATACTCCCGCTATTGCAGCTTCCAGCCACTAGAGGATCTACAGTCTACGCACTGTAGTGGAGACTGTAATGACGGTGAGACAGCAGCAGACTGTCTGCTGTACTGGACGGTACAAAGCGATGGGAGGGGTCAGCAGGGGACACCACATTATTACAGTACCGCTATGAACAGCTTTGAATGGTACCGTATGTTTTTCCACCGTACCGTATGTAAACTTGACTACGCCTTATTTTCGGGGGGTGCCTTATATTAGCAAATTCTGCAAAACCTCTGACATGCCTTACTTTCGGGGTACGTCTTATTTTCGGGGAAACAGGGTAGGTAGTGACTGGAGTGCCTTTTTTTGTCCAAACATCCAGTGTGATATGAGAATTGGGTGGCTTAGTTCACTCCAAAGAAGACTAAATTTCTGATGTTGTATTGCTGTTTGCAGGTTGAAACTTGAAACTCTTACTGATAAGGATACTGCAATACAAATCCTGGACAATGATGAAGAGTTTTCTGAGAAGCAGCCTACAATTCTGCATGTCCAAGGGGAGAAAATAAAAAGGAGTGAGGAAAATGAACTGGATGAATTCCTTCCTACTTCGAGTCAGTCTAATGAAAACGAACTACCAGCCAGTCAACCTCAGCCAGTTTCAGCACAAGCAATAATGGAAGCAGAAGATCTAAACATAGAAGAATATGACAGTGAATAACATAAATAGAAATTCCATAGCTGTGATAATATTTAAATTATAATTTTACTTTTTTGTTTCATATTTTATATCCAAATGTACAGGAAGGATAGAAATAGCTTTGTTATTTCTGCAAGCTGTTAAAATTGGTCAGGAATAACAATTAATATGGAGGAAAATGAGCACAGAGAAATTATATATTTAAACCTATACTAAACAGCTTCAGTTAAAGCTCAAGGTTTCGCTTCTCATCCACACAGAGTAATGGAAATAAATGAGAAGAAATGTATTTACTTTGATATTTTATACTTGTATTTATCTTGTAGATATTGAAGGCATTGTTAACTATTTTGTTACTGTTTCACAAGTATAGATATAACTTGCAATAATGAAACATTGCACAAAATGTTTAACCTGGACTGTGTAATATTAAATATGTAAATAAGTCTCTGGTTGCCTTATTAATAAATTGCATCATCATTGTTTCTGAAACAAAAATGTTTCATATGTTTTGGACAATTGTAACTTGAAAGTATTAACACTGATCTAATGAGTATTTTTAATATTTTGTAAAGTTAACTCTTGAATTTTATTTTCAAACCATTCATTTTAACTGGTAAATTATTTTTAATAATTTTATTAAGTATCATTTCAGTAGTAAACATAATATAATTTATTAGAAGGGAGGGAAGGAAGATAATAAAGAAATAGAAAATAAACATACAGCAATATCACCTAAGACTTATATACAGTACTGCTTAATGGTACTATATAGCATTCTCTAAGTCAGTGATTTTCAACCTTTTTTGAGCCGCGGCACATTTTTTACATTTACGAAACCCTGGGGCACATTGAGCGGGGGGGGGGGGGGGCTAAAAAAAGTTTCAACAAAAAAATTATCTCTCTCTCTCTCTCTTCCTCCCCTTTGCTCTATTTCTTTCTCCCTCCCTCTTTCTCTCTCACCCTCTTTCTTTCTCTTTTTCCCTTCCTCTCTCTTTTGCTCTCTTTCTCTCTCCCTCCCTACCTCCCTCTATGTCTTTTTCTCTCTCCTTCCTTCCCTCTCTTTCTTTCTCTTGTTATCTTTCTCTCTCTCTCTTGCTTTCTTTCTCTCTCTCTTGTTCTCTTTCTCGCTCACTCTTTCTCTCTTTTGCTTTCTTTCTCTCTCTCTCTCTCTCTTGCTTTCTTACTCTCTTGCTTTCTTTCTTTCTGAGCTTCGCGGCACACCTGACCATGTTTCGCGGCACACTAGTGTGCCACGGCACACTGGTTGAAAAACACTGCTCTAAGTCATTTACAGAATCACAATATTGCTCCAACAATCTGGGTCTCATTTTATCAACTTTGGAAGGATGGAAGGCTGAGTTAACCTTGAACTGGTGAGAATCAAACTACCTGGCAGCTGTCAATCAGCAGAAGTAGCCTGCAGTACTGAGTTCTAACCACTGCGCTCTCATAAAGAAATGACTACCAATCTTACCCACATGCATACTTTTAGTAACATACATACATATGAGGGTTGTTCAGAAAGGAATGCGCTACATTTTTTCTCAGTCTACAGTAATGGTACAAATGTGAAACTTTAGATATACAGTACATTATTTGAATAGTCAGGAGTGCGTGTGTGAATTTTGCGTTTCTTCAGACACATTTATTTATTTGATTTTTATGGCGCCCTTCTTAGACTCAGGGCGGCTTACAACATGTTAGCAATAGCACTTTTTTTTTTTTTCAAATATTTTTATTAATTTTCTTTAAAATGACATACAAACTTACAAACATTTAACATACAATGTAGGGATGTATCATCCCTGCTCTTCTCAAAAGTATAATTGCAGATACAGAAAAAGGAATACACAATTGAATATCTAATTCAATACTACTAATACAAAAAAATCTAATAAGAAAATTTAGTGTCATATAAGAATTTCTAATTAATTTCAAGTCAAGAAAATTCTTTAGGAAAAACAAATTTCTATTCTATCTATATAAACTAGATCTAATATAAATCTTAATAAGGAAAAATCATCTAAGATATCTATACTTATTGCTACTCTTCTTTCTTTATTTTTTTATTCTTATCTATCCATTCATAAACATTGTTCCATGTTGCGTAAAATTTGGTTTCTTCCTGTTCATTCAAGCGTCTTGTCATCATGTCCATTTCCGCGCAGTCTAATATTTTTGCAATAACTCCCTCTTCTTTGGGGATATCTTCCCCTTTCCAATTTTGCGCGTATATAATCCTTGCCGCTGTAAAAATATGTATAATCAAGTACAAAATCTCTTTTTTATAATTTTGGTTAGTAATTCCTAGCAAACAAAACTCCGGGGTGAAATCTATTTTCTGCTTTGTAATTTCTTTTGTCATTTTTTCTATCATTTTCCAGTACATTTTAGCTTTATTACATGTCCACCATTGATGGTAGTAGGATCCTATTTCTTTCTTACATTTCCAGCACAGAGGTGATGTCTTTGGGAACATTTTTGCTAATCTACTTGGTGGGAGATGCCATCTATAAAACATTTTAATTTGGTTCTCTTTCAAAGAAACTGATTTTGTCATCCTCCAGTTACACATCCAAACTTTCTCCCATGTATCTAAATCAATTTCTTTACCTATGTTTCTACACCAATGTATCATACTATCTTTTAATGTTAATTCAATATTCTTGTGGGTAATCAAATATTTATATATTTTTCCAATTACTCTGTTATGATTTTTAGTGATTAACTCACTTAACAGGTTTTTACTTTTGCTAAATATGTAGAGTATACTATCTTTCTGGTATCTGGATCTAATCTGTGCATAATGCCACCAATCAATTTGTATCCCTTCATCTTGTAATTTAATTCTAGATTTCAATTTCATTTGATTGTCTAACAAGTCTTTATATCTTATATTTCTTGTATCATTAATGGAATTTGGGTGTATTATTGCATCCAAGGGGGTAACCCAATCTGGAATTGTTAAAAAGTGGTTTTTCTTTATTTCTTTCCAGACATCGAGTAAGTATTTTCTCAGCGTGTGTCTTTTAAAGTAAGAATGATTTTTATCTTTATCATACCACACAAATGCATGCCAGCCAAGCATGAGGTCATGTCCTTCTAATATTGATGTTCTCATGTCCTCTAAAGTTATCCAATTTTTAATCCATGTTAAAGCGGCTGCCTGGTAATATAATTTCCAATTTGGGAGCGCAACCCCCCCTCTCTCTTTTATGTCTTCTAACATATTTATCTTAATTCTTGCCTTTTTCCCTTGCCATAAAAATTTTTTAACCACATTTGTTAAGTTTTTAAAAAAATTGGCCCCTGGATTAATTGGGATCACTTGAAATAAAAATAATACCTTAGGTAAGATATTCATCTTGATCGTGGCAATTCTTCCCAAGAATGATATTTTTAAATTGTTCCATATTTCTAGATCCTTTTTAATTTCATTAATTAATTTTATATAATTATCATTTTTTAATGTTATTGTTTTGGCTGTTAGCCATATTCCCAAATATTTTACTTTTTAAACTATTTGCATTCCAGTAATACTTTCTAAATTACTTTCTTGTATTTTACTCATGTTTTTAGTTATAATTTTTGTTTTATTTTTATTTATTTTCAAACCTGCCACCTTACCATATTGTTCTATTGTTTGGATTAATCTTGGTGCTGTGACTAACGGATCTTCCATTATAAAAGTCAAGTCATCTGCGAAGGCCTGGACTTTGTATATCTCTTTTCTAACTGTTAAACCTTTTATCTTTGGGTCTGATCTTATTTTTATTAAGAGTGCTTCTAAAGTCATAATGAAAAGAAGAGGTGATATGGGACATCCTTGCCGCACTCCTTTATTTATTTTAAACGCTTCTAATTGTTCATTGTTTAATATAATTTTTGTCGTTTGTTCTGAGTAAATAGCGTCTATTAAATTAACAAATTTGGGGCCGAATCTCATTTTATTTAATTGCATCTTTATAAATGTCCAATTCACGTTATCAAAAGCTTTTTGAGCGTCTAGGAACATTAAAGATGATGTTTTATCTGAATGTTGCTCATAGTACTCTAATACATTAATAATTGTTCTAAGATTATTTTTAATTTGTCTACCTGGAAGGAAACCATTTTGGTCTGAATGAATTTTGCTATTTATCACATTTTTCAGTCTATCTGCATATATTGCTATAAAAATTTTATAGTCTACATTCAATAAAGATATTGGTCTATAGTTTTTAATTTTTTCTTTTGGTGTATCTGGTTTGTGAATTAAAGTTATCAAGGATTCCGACCATGATTTAGGAATTTTACCATCTACTCTACATTCATTAAAAATTTGGAGCATATTATTTCTTAATACTTCATTTTCTATTTTATACCACTCTGCTGGAATAGCGTCCGGCCCCGTGGCTTTGTTGTTTTTCTGCTTTTTAATAACTATAAGGAGTTCTTCCATTGTTATTGGACTCTCCATCTTTTCTTGTTGCTCTTCTGTTATTTGTGGTAACTCTGCACTCTCTAGGTATTTAAATACGACTTCTTCTTCAATATTATCATCTTTGTACAATTCTTTTAAAAAGTTTTGAACTATATTTGCTTTTCCCTCTGGGTCATATTTTATTATTCCATCTTTATCTTCTAATTGTCTAATTAATTTAGATTGTCTCTGTTTTCTCAGTTTATATGCTAACCATCTACCTGGTTTATTGGCATGTTCAAAATATTGTTGCTTAGCTTTCTTTATTTTTTCCAGTATCTGATTTTGTTCTTGTAATCTAATTTTGTGTTTGATTAAATTTATTTTTTCCCCCAAGTCTTTATTTTTCACATTTTGTTGTGATAGAAGCTCTAGTTGTTTTAATTCATTTATTAATTGTTCATATTTTCTTTTTCTTTCTTTATTATATTTTGCAGTATAGGATATTGTTAATCCTCTTATGTATGCTTTAGTTGCGTCCCACAAGTTCTGAGGGGTGGTGTCTGTATTTTTATTGATTTCAAAAAATATTTTTAATTCCTTTTCAATCCATTCTTTATATTCTTTCTCTTTCAAAATATTTCTATTCATTTGCCAATTACGATGTTTTTTAATATTTCTCATATAGACTATAACTGGATTATGGTCTGCCCAAGTATTAACATCTATTTCTACTTCTTGTATATACTCTGCTGTTGTTTTGGGGGCCCACACCATATCTATTCTAGTCCAAATTTTGTGGGGGTTTGAGTAAAAAGTATATTGCCTTCTATGAGGATGTCTTTCCCTCCATATATCATTCAATAGCAATTCTGCTTTCATTTTTTGAAAAGTTGAGGGCAATAAATTCTTTTTTTTCTTTTTACAACTTTTCTTCACCCCCGAATGGTCTAATTGTCTATTTGTTATGGCATTAAAATCTCCAATAATTAACATATTTTCCAAATTTAATTCTAAGATTTTTTGATGTAATTTTTCATAAAATGCAATTTGGTCATCATTTGGGGCATATATAGAAACAATAGCAAGCGATTTGGGTTCAATATCAATCTGGACAATCAAAATTCTACCTTCATCATCACTATATAATTGTTTGGAATTTATAGAACTCTCAACATACATTGCCACTCCTCTTTTCCTTTGGTCTGCTAATGCAGCATACATCTTTCCAATTTTATTATTTAACAATAAATTCCGATTACTCTTTTTTATATGTACTTCCTGGAGTATCGCAATTTGAGCTTTTTGATTCTTAATTTTGGAAAACATTTGTTTTCTTTTTTTTGGTTCATTAAGTCCATTGACATTTACTGAAAAGATTTTTAAATCTCTCAATGTGGTCATTTGTTGTATTTAACCAAGATTAATTGTAATATAATGTAATATAGAATTAAAATTCAAGAATTAAAATTATCAAAGGGAAAACGCAAAAAAAACAACAACAATTGATTGAAGATCTAATTTGTTGTCAGAAACACCTTAATGAGTACTGCAAAGGTATTCCGTTATTTGAAGAAAGGTATAGTCTTTAGAAAATTTATAAAACTTTTTCCAAGCAAATGCAGTTTAATTTCACGAAGTTAAAATGAAGTCGGTCCGTCTCTCACAGCCCAGGAAAAAATCTCTCCGCTATAAATCCAACGAAAATGCTGTTAATCCAAAAACCGCTATTAATCCAAACGAAATCCAATGGAAATACTCCAACAAAATAATCCAAGAAACGTCGATTAAATAATCCAAATTTTAAAGTTCTCAAATGTAGGAAAAGAGTTTTTTTTCTTTATATATATTTATTCAAAGTTTGTAAGTAAATAGTGAGCAGTCCTGGTCCTTCCGCTAGAAAAATCCCAGCCCGGACTTCATTTTACAATATTCCGTAACCAAATGCTTCAGAAAAGGAAAGAAAGTTTTTTCAACCAAATAATATCATTTTGTAAATAATAAATCCTTTAATGTCTCATTTTAAAATCTTCTGGATCTCCTTGTTTGCAAAAATTTAACAGTTCAAAACAAGTGAAAGTGGTTAGAATAAGTTCCGGCTGTTAATTCGCGCCTGGATACAATGTTGTTTTAACAACTTTCTCTTTCGCCTTCGTTTAAACTCCGATTCAATTTTCTTGTTTTTCAAACTTCTTGTTTACCATGGAACATAGAAATTTTTTACCTTAATTGTAGCTTCTTTGACAATATTCCTTTTTCAATTAGAGTTGTTCAGTTTCTCTGCTTTTTACTCTCTTGATGTTTCTTGCTTCCCACTGGTTAGGTGGGATCGCAATGGCCGTGTCCTCTTGGAGGAGGACCGGTGCTCCCTGCACCAGAGCTGCAGGATGAACCCTCTGTCCCGGAGCCTCGGCGATGGCTCCCCGGGCAGAGGGGAATCCCCTTTTCTAGGATCGAGCCATCCGGACTCGATCCGATCGCGCTGGGGCGACCTCTGGGAGGGTTGGAGGGGTCTCGAGGCAGAGCCCTGCCAAGAGACTCCGCTGCGATCCTCAGCGAAACCGGAAGTCCCCAGCAATAGCACTTTTTAACAGAGCCAGCATATTGCCCCCACAATCTGAGTCCTCATTTTACCCACTGCAGCAGTGTTTAGAAATGGCGTCTGTAAGTGATGTATGTTACAAGCAGCGTGTTGTCGTTGAATTTTTCACTGTAGAGAAAAACTGTTGGGAACATTCACAAACATTTGTGTAGAGTTTATGGAGAATCTGCAGTCGACAGAAGTACGATTAGTCATTGAGCACTGGGTGACAGTTCGGCAGAGCTCCAAGGCTTCGTGACAAGAACAAGGAGTTGTACCGACAGGGCATACATGCTCTTGTGTCTTGCTGGAGGAAGGCCATAGAACAGGATGGAGATTACATGGAAAAATAGAGAGTGTAGAAGAAATATCATTCTTGTGTGTAAGTTTCATTGTGTTCAATAAGTAACTGTTGAAGAAAAAAATGTGGTGCATTACTTTCTGGGCGACCCTCGTACATATGCATAAAACATCATTTCAGCCCTGGTGTCAGCAAGATAACTATTGCCTTATCTCTAGGCTAGACACTGATCCATTCATTAGTTGATTTTGCATGTTTGTAAGGTATGGCAAGTTTGTTTTGGTATTTTTTCCCCACAGAGATATCAGATCTTTTCTACAGATAGGAGTAATGTGGATGGGTGTTTCTTTTATTGCTGAGTTGTCTGTTATCACTATCACCCTTCTGAAGTTTCAAAATAATTTCTCTTTCCTTCTTCAGTTTATACGCCAACCACTGCTAGTTTGTTAGCAGGTTCAAAGTTCTTTTGTTTAAGCTAGTTTAATTTATTCTCTAGTTACTACTGAACAAGTTTAATTTGATATAGAATTGCTAGGTCCATGCAATTCTTCAATAGGGCATTTCATTTCAAGCTAGCTTTTGGCAAATTTGCCCTATTGAAGAATTGCATGGACCTAGCAGTCATGTTTTGCAGAGAACAAACTGATAAAACCTAGGCAATTAGTGCATCTGAAAGTGTTCTTGCGAATAGAGATTACAGCTGAGGCCATTACTATCCTTCATACACTGTGAAGGAGTTTTCAATATCAGCCATGAATACTAGGACCAGATGTGTCTGATAAAAATAATGTATTGCTTATGCCTATGCATTGGAATCTACTCAACTAATTGATAGTTGGTGCAAGATAAGGATTAATGGAATTGGGGGTAGGGGGTTGGACTTCATCAGTTGTGGCTATGTAGAAATTTTAGGCTGATTCCTTTTGACTCCACTCCCAGGTTCTGCCATTCCCTCTCCACTTTGTTGCATAAAATGAACTGTAAATGATGTAGCAGAGATGCTATAGCACTAGCCAAATTAGGCAAATCACTGACCACAGCTGTACCCATGCACTGAAGACAGCCAGCCTACCTTACTTGACACTTTTAATTGAAAAAAAGGTCTACCTTTTATTTTTCTGTGACAGGTACTATTTTGCATCTATTTCATAAGTAATGATAGATTGGAAAAACTGATATGAGAGTTATCTGGAAAGTTAAGTTACAAGGCACATAGCTCTCATGGGGAATGTCTACGGGGGAAGTTGGTATTACTATTGTGTAGCAGGAAGCCAGCGGAAGAGAACGAGCAGTACCAGTGGTCAGTAGATCATCAACTGGCATTGTGGTGAAGGCTAGATATGAGCGTCCTCATTCCGTTTCCCTCCAAGTGCAAAGTGCGCGCTGTGATACACTACCTGAATGCTAAGGGCATGAACGCTGCTGTAATGGGTGCCCAAGATACTTACTGAAGCGCACAAAGTTAACAGTGCCACCCGTGAATTTTGTGACCATTTCGAGATTGAAGGCGAGGCTTTTCTCAACTGTATAGTGACAGGAGATAAAATGTGGGCTTATCACCAAACTCCAGACGTCAATCAATGCAGTGGCACCACACCCATTCTCCTTCAGCCAAAAAATTCAAAACTCAGCAATTGACGAGAAAGATCTTGGGCACCCATCGCAGCAGCGTTCATGCTCTTAGCATTCAGGTAGCATATTACAGAATGCACTTTGCACTTGGAGGGAAACAGATGAGGACCTACATCTCTAACCTTCACCACAACGCCACTGGCACTGCTCAATCTCTTCTGCTGGCTTCGCACTACACGATAATACCACCTTTCCCCACGAACCATTCCCATGAGAGCTACGTGCCTTGTAACCTTACTTTCCAGATAACCCTCGTAATATCTGACATTTTCTTGCTCTAGAATAGAATAGAATTCTTTATTGGCCAAGTGTGATTGGACACAAGGAATTTGTCTTTGGTGCATATGCTCTCAGTGTACATAAAAGAAAAAGATACATTTGTCAAGAATCATGATTAACCTAGAGGTCAAATAAGCAATGAAGAAACAATCAATATTAATAAAAATCTTAGGATACAAGCAACAAGTTACAGTCATACAGTCCTAAATGGGAGGAAATGGATGATAGGAATGATGAGAAAACTAGTAGAAATAGAAGTGCAGACTTAGTAAAAAGTCCGACAGTGTTGAGGGAATTATTTGTTTAATAGAGTGATGGTGTTCCGGTAAAACTGTTCTTGTGTCCAGTTGTCTTGGTGTGCAGTGCTCTGTAGCGACGTTTTGAGGGTAGGAGTTGAAACAGTTTGTGTCCAGGATGTGAGGGGTCAGTAAATATTTTCTCAGCCCTCTCAATGGAAGCCAGGTTGGCAGCAATTGTTTTTTCTGCAGTTCTGATTACAGTTACTTATTAGAACTTTATTTTACTTTTTAAAAAAATGTGTTTTATACTCTCTAAAGCGACTAATTTTTTTAAAAAACACACACACATACAGCTGGATCTGCCATGGCAACCATTTAAATAAACTTCCACGAAGTTGGGAGACACTTGGGTGAGATTGTTCTGCATCCTATTCCACTTCGCATTTCTTGCCAACAGCTAATTATTTCTGGCCCGTAGTAACCCAAAGTCTTTATCCACAGTTGCCAGTGAAGCTGTCCTACTCTGAGAGCCGAGGGGTTTTATTTTTATTTTATTTTTTGCTCTCTTTTTTTTTGTTTTTTTGGTTTGAAACTTGGACGACGTCCTTGGAAAAAGATGCGTTCCCCGCGGTGTAAAAATCACCAAACCGAGTCCACTTCGGCGGGAATCAGAGGATGCGCACGGGGTGCGGAAGCAAAGCGGAAGCAAAGCTACCTGTTGTCGCCCTACCCAGGCCTACCTGGAGCGAGCGAGGCGGGAAGGGCCGGCAGCCTTTGCCGCCCGATGGACTTCGCGCATGACCAGATGGGCGGAACGATACGGGTTGCGGCTGAGACGCCCCCGAAAGTAACGCCTCCGGGAGAGGGAGACGGAAACGGGGATTGTTCTTGCTGGCCGTTGCGCCTCCGTCCGTAGCGGGATCGCTTTCTGCCCGCCCTATTGTATGAAAGAGTTGAGTGAGGCGTTTTATTGTCGGGTGGTGGTGAGGAAAGGGCGGCGGGGTGGGGTGGGGTTATAGGTTATATCCTTTCCCAATAAGGGACCGGGCGAGGCTGGCGGGGGGATCGCGGGCAGAAAAGCACCGGTTTTTATCCCGCTTTGGGGTGAGGAGGAAGCGGGCGCAAGGTGTGGTGATTTGCGCGCAAGTTGCGTGATTTGCGGGGACCAAACGAGGTGGGGAGAATGGGAAGCGGTGCGGGATTGGGTGAGAATTCGTGTTTCTCGGACTCTTGTGGTGAAGGTTTGTGGATATTTCCTTGGAAGTAAGGCCCGCTAAGTTTAATGGGTTATGTAGGTCTAAGGTTGTAGATTTAAAAGTGCACTTACATACTAGAAAGTAGTAGCTAGGTATGTGTGGTGTATCTCCAGTCTCTTTCCCCTTTCCCTCTCCCTCACAAACTTTGCTCAACAACCTGTGGATAAGGGCAGGGTTTTAAAACTTTCTTTTTCTCTTTCTTTCTTTCTTTTTTTCTTTCTTACTTCCTTCCTTCCTTTTTCTTTCCCTCCCTCACTCCCTCTCTTCCTTCCTTCCATTCTTGGATTTGTGGATCTTTGTTTGAAGTAAGACCAGCAAAGTTTAATGACTTATATAGATCTAAGGTTGTAGATTTAAAAGTGCACTTTGATGCTGGAAAGTAGTAGCTAGGTATGTGTGGGGTATCTCCAGTCTTTCTTTCCCCTTTCCCTCTCCCTCACAAACTTTGCTCAACAACCTGTGGATAAGGGCAGGGTTTTAAAATTTTCTTTCTTTCTTTTTCTCCTCTTTCTTTCTTTCTTCCTGTCTGTCTTTGTTTCTCTTTCTTTCTTCTTTCTTTCCCTCCCCCCTCCCTCCCTCCCTTCCATTCCTGGATTTGTGGATCTTTGTTTGAAGTAAGGCCAGCAAAGTTTAATGGCTTATATAGGTCTAAGGTTGTACATTTAAAAGTGCACTTTGATGCTGGTAAGTAGTAAGACAGTGTTTCTTACATTTCTTTCTTTCTTTCCTTCTCTCTCTCTCTCTCTCTCTTTCTCACACACACACACACAATCACTCACTCCCTTCAGAGTTGCTTGTTCATCCAGTTGTTAGCTAGGGAGAAAAAGGTTCAGTATGGTCTTCTGTCCACACAGTTTATTAATCTAAACCGTATCTTATAAAGAGGGTGAACTTTTAGAAATATGGCATGACATCTGGGGATTCCCACATTGAAAATCACTGTAATATCCGGGAATTAGAGCTTGTGGACATGGTTTTCTAAATTATGGCCATTGTGTTGCTTTTTTCCTGTTTATATACTGTATTTTGGATTCTCTCAAGCTCTCAAGCATCAGAGTGTAGCAGTCTGGACTTTGAACTTGTAGAGGAGGCATTACACTTTTTGCATTCTTTATTGTTGTGGTTTCACAGACTCTGGAAGAGGTTCAAGCATTAAATTATATGATAAGCCCAATATCAAATTTAAAGCAATCCAAGTGTCTTGGCAGTTCTGAACTGCCTTACTATGGAAGAGAATTTATAGATTGCATGTTAGATTTCTCCCCCCTGGCTCTGAGTGCAGAAATTTAGTTGGTTTTCCTTTTTCAAGGCTTCACTTGAACTATTTGTCCCCAATTTGTCAAATAAACAATGTTGTTTGGCGGGGCCCAGGGGAAGAGCCTTCTCTGTGGCGGCCCCAGCCCTCTGGAACCAACTCCCCCCTGGAGATTAGAATTGCCCCCACCCTCCTTGCCTTTCATAAGCTCCTTAAAACCCACCTCTGCCGTCAGACATGGGGGAACTGAGATACTCTTTCCCCCTAGGCCTTTACAATTTCTGCATGGTATGTTTGCTTGTATGTATGATTAGTTTTACAATTAGGGTTTTTTAGTTGTTTTAGTATTGGATTTACATGCTGTTTTTTATTGTTGTTGTTAGCTGCCCCGAGTCTATGGAGAGGGGCGGCATACAAATCCAATAAATAAATAAATAAATAAATTTTCAGAGTTTTTAAAAATTATTATTATTATTTCTGAAATAGGGGAAGAAGTCACAAATGTCTTCAAGGAACGCATCACTGGAGCACAGAAGTGGGCAGCAAAGTCGTTCTGTCCATTATGATAAAGTATATTTGGATTCCTCTTCCCCAGAAGATGCTGAGGAGATATTAAATTCGATACCTTTGCCACCGCCTCTTCCATTACAGCCACCATTTGGACCTGAATTTTACCCAAGTGACAATGAAGAGGCTGCTGAAATGCCTGACCTCAAACCAGTGAGAAAATTCATTCCTGATTCATGGAAAAACTTCTTCAGAGGAAAACGAGATGATCCAGAATGGAATAACCCAGCATCCGCCATTTCAGATGGAACCCGATGTTCTCCCCCATCATCTCCAACCCTTACTCCAGTGAAAGCAGACCATACGTCAACACCAAGTTCTTATAAAGATCCATATGGAGGGTCAGGAGGGACTTACAATTCACAAAAAGAAGCTGAAGGTATTCTCCCCTCAGATCCATATGGTTCTCTGGGAAGGCACACCCAGGCTCTGGCCTACAGTGAGAAAGTAGAAGCTTTTAACCTGAGATATTCCTACATGAAATCTTGGGCAGGATTGCTTAGAATCTTGGCTGTTGTTGAACTGCTCTTAGGTGCAGCTGTATTTGCCTGTGTCACAGCTTACATTCACAAAGACAATGAGTGGTACAACATGTATGGCTTTTCACAGCCATATGGCTATGGTGCAAACAGCATGTACGGTGGTTATTATTACAATGGACCCAAAACTCCTTTTGTTCTTGTTGTAGCAGCACTTGTTTGGATAGTGACTATCATAATCTTAGTACTTGGTATGTCAATGTACTACAAAACTATTCTTCTGGATTCCCACTGGTGGCCTTTAACTGAATTTGGAATCAATGTGGCCTTGTTTATTTTATATATGTCAGCTGCTATTGTCTATGTAAATGATGCAAACAGAGGAGGACTTTGCTCATATTCATTATTTAACACGCCACTGAATGCTGCTTTTTGCCGTATAGAAGGGGGACAGACAGCAGGAATTATTTTTTTGTTTGTCACAATGATTATATATCTCATCGGTGCAATAGTTTGCCTAAAATTATGGAGACATGAAACTGCACGCAGACACAGAGAGTTCATGGAAGAGCGGGTAAGTTTCAAGTACAGCCACAAAGCTGTATTTTATGTGTGTTTCTAAATGAACAATGGAGTATATTGCTTCCGTAAAGGTTATTTCCTTCATTTTTTTCTCTTTTAAGATTCAGAAAAAACCCTGTATCAAACAAAGACAGCTAGGGAGAAATAGAGCTTTTGGAAAGTTAAAGAACATTTTCAATCATTACAGTTCCCTAGAAAATGTTTAATAAATAGGTAGAAACTATGTTTTGTAATGCTTGGATTTAAGGAAAGGCAGAAAATATTTCCTTTGTAATTACTTCTTCCCACAACAATCCTTCAAATTTTATTTTAAGATAATCTGCCAAATAATTTTTTTAAATTCTCTGCATTGATGGATGAAAGCAAAATATAAGTATCTTCAGAACCAAGTAGATAAGTAACTTTTTGTCTAGTAAACTTGCCATAGTTGTTTTTTATATGACTTCTTAGCCAAGAGTTGTAGTTGAAACCAAAAATGTTTGAACTATAAACATAAACCATACATATTGATTATATTATGTGAGTTTTCATGTAGTGTCTCACAACTTCTTTTTTTCCTGAAATGCTTTCTAGTTTAGAAAGTGATATCCATAAGGTTGCTATCAAAAGATTCTCAGCCATTTTAATTTCTGTGTACAAGCATTTAATTATTATGTCAAGTTCCTCAATTCCTAGGTAGGTAAAGCTTAATGGTCTAGTTTAATTAAAAGAAGGACTAGGGAAAACATGATAGCAGCATTCCAATATTTCAGGGGTTGCCACAAAGAAGAGGGAGTCAAACTATTCTCCAAAACACCTGAGGGTAGAACAAGAAGCAATAGGTGGAAATGAAACAAAGAGAGAAGCAACCTAAAACTAAGGAAATTTCCTAAAAGAACAATTAGTCAGTGGAATAGCTTGCCTCCAGAAGTTGTGAATGTTCCAACCCTGGAAGTTTTTAGGAGGCGTTGGTTATCTATTTGTCTGTATGAGTAGTGCAAGGTTTCCTGCCTAAGCAGGAGGCTGGACTAGAAGATGTCCAAGCTCCCTTCCAACTTGTTATTGTTATTATTAGTATTGAAAGCACTCCTTATTCTATCAGTCACTGAATACATCAGCACTGGATAATTAAAAAAAAAAATAGAAATGTTGTAGTTAAAAATATGCATTAAAACAACAATAAAACCACTGCAATCTATCCTCTGTCAATACAAAATGAAATGAATCTGCATAATAGCATTATCAGCAGTTACAGTCTGAATGTATACATTTAATACTGTTATTTCTGTTTCTTTTATTAGATGAAGTCGCAATCATTCGCCCCAAAGAGAATGGTAAGAATCAGAACTGCATATGTTATGTTTACTTTGTAGTTACTGAATTGTTACGTCACAAAAGTGTCTGTTTCAAAAAGACATGAAAAAATATTCTTACAAAGAAACAAATCTGTTTTAATGAAAATTCACAAATGTTGATTTTGTGTTCTATTACTAACACCGCCTTATTTTCCAGGAAATTATTTTCATCCCTGATGTTGAATTTTTACAGCAGTATCTTGCAGATATTGCTTCCCAATGGAAAAGCATGAGGTTTTCTCTTTTTATGGGATTTATTTGTTTGTTAGTTAGTTAATTAGTTAACTAATTAATTAACTAACTAACAAACAAACAAATAAATCCCATAAAAAGAGAAAACCTCATGCTTTTCCATTGGGTAGCAATATCTGCAAGATACTGCTGTAAAAATTCAACATCAGGGATGGAAATAATTTGACTTGGGAAATAAATTATACTTACATTTTTGAAACCCTCCATGTTGCCTCTTAATTGTTGTGAGCCGCTCCGAGTCTCCGGAGAGGGGCGGCATTCAAATATAATTAATTAATTATATTTGAATGCCGCCCCTCTCCGGAGACTCGGAGCGGCTCACAACAATTAAGAGGCAACATGGAGGGTTTCAAAAATGTAAGTATAATTTATTTCCCAAGTCATTCAAATAGGATGGTTTGGGGTACGGCACTAGGTAGTACCTTAACAACAATATTATACAAGACGTCAGTAGGATTAGCATTTTTGTCCAAATGAATTTAGAGAGTATCTAACACAATTGTCCATTTCAATTCAATTCAATTCAATTCAATTTATTGGATTTATATGCCGCCCCTCTCCGAAAACTCGGGGCGGCTAACAACAATCATGAACAATATACATGAATAATATACAGTAAAAAATCCAATACTAAAAACTAACTTAAGACCCCTTAATGTATAAAACCAAGCACTAGATAATTTTTAGTTACTTAATACAAATTTGTGCAAAAGTAAGATTTTTAAAAATTCTTTTTACATAGTATGAAGATCATGAAAATGATTCACCCAAGGTAGCAATAAAGATACTGAAAAGTACAGAAATGAAGCCTGAAGTACTTAATGGCCATATACCAGCAGGACATATTCCTAAACCAATAGTGATGGCAGATTACTTAGCGTAAGTATTTGTATTTTTAATATATGCAAAAAGCATTTAAGATTACCATTATGTTAAGCCCTAAGCCACAATTTACAAACCACACTGCCTTGATTCCAATAATAAACTAAAACCAGGCACATTATAAGATTTGAAATGCAATATATAAATCCAACAAATGTAGTTTACTGTAAAGGTTAGTCTGTTGTTCACTATTTATTCACTTTTATTTACCACCTTTATTTTTACAAATAACTCAAAAGTGGTGTACGTATGCAACACATCCTTATCCTCCTATTTTCTCACAACAAAGTGAGAATGAGCTGAGCTGATTTTCATGGCGAAGGCAGGACTAGAAGTCAAGAGTCTCCCAAGCCTGGTGCTTTAACCACTAGACCAAGCTGTCTCTTTTCTGAAAATTTGCTGCTTAAGCTATAATGCCACAGCTTGGAGGAAGACTTCCTAATTTTTTAAAAAAATAGAAAGGTACAATTTTGTTTTTGTTTTTTATTAAGCTTTGGAGTCAGACAAACTAGTGTGGCTTGTTTAGATTTATCTTAGTCTTTATGTGAACTCAGCTACTACTTTGTAAATATCTTAGGGTTTCACAATTGTCAGTTTATCAGATCATACTTTAATCATATGATTTGTAAATCCATGAACTTATTGGAATGTTTAAAATATCTGTAGTCCATTCCACCAAATGTTTTCCAGATAAATGATTGTCCTGATTTTTGCAATCCAAATAGTGTATTCCAAGGAAAACAATTATTCTAGTCTTATTGATGCAATTTTTAATAACCTGCAAAGAATTTTCCATGTTACACATTTTAAAGTTAAATTCTCAGTATTCCATAATACGCATATTTACAATTTACCGAATTGTTGATATAGCACTGATTGGAAACTTATTGCTTACAGAAAATATCCAGCAATTCGGACAAATGAGGAAAGAGACCGTTATAAAGCTGTATTTAATGATCAGTTTTCTGAATATAAAGAACTGACTTCCGAAGTTCAGGCAGTTTTGAAGAAATTTGATGAGTTAGATGCACTTATGAGGAAGCTTCCTCAGCATCCTGGAAATACTCTTGTAAGTATGGCTTTAAATTTTGTATTTGTAAATAGATGTTGAAAGATAAGTTACCTGATCACTAGTCTAATCATGATTATACCTTTATTTTTTGAAGTCATACATATTTTATATTTATTACCAATTTCCCTTACTTGTTAGACATGTTACAAAGAAGGTCTTGATTGAAGTTACATAACTTTACACAATTATCTAACAATAGAATGATTGGAACTAATAAGAACTATGTACCTGGTCTTTCTTGGTGCTTGAGATGCAGATCATTATTATTATTATTATTATTTATTAGATTTGTATGCCGCCCCTCTCTGTAGACTCGGGGCGGCTCACAACAATAATAGTACAATGTATAACAAATCTAATAATTAAAAGTCATTAAAAACCCCTTATTTAAAAAGAAACATACACACAAACATACCATGCATAAACTGTATAGGCCCATGGGAAATGTCTCAGTTCCCCCATGCCTGGCGGCAGAGGTGGGTTTTAAGAAGTTTATGAAAGGGAAGGAGGGTGGGGACAGTTCTAATCTCCTGGGGGAGTTGGTTCCAGAGGGTCGGGGCCACCACAGAGAAGGCTCTTCCCCTGGGTCCCACCAGACAACATTGTTTAGTCGATGGGACCCGGAGAAGGCCAACTCTGTGGGACCTAACCGGTCGCTGGGATTCATGCGGCAGAAGGCAGTCTCGGAGATATTCTGGCCCGATGCCATGATCATCTGTTAGAGACACCAGCTTCAAATACAGTTTGGTGGTTATGTAGTTCTTACCAAGGTTGATCGAACAAGCAAATCATCTCTTTATGGTGATATTCAAACTTTTCCATAAACAAGTTAAATGTTAGAATAGAACACATGTGGCATTGGGAGTAATTGCTATACTCTTCAAGTAGCCATTTTGTTTAATAACTTTTCACGAATATGACTAATTTTTCTTTTTAAAAAATTGTTTTCCAAACAGTGTGAGCACTTACAAACAAACCATGCATGCTGGAATAAGAGCAAAGACTGGTGTGATTGTTATGAGAGAACTTTATTTAAATGAGATAGCAACCAATAATCTTTCTGTCATGTTCTCTTAATGACCATTTTGCTTCCAATGTAAGGAAGGAATTGCAGTTGCTAAATGGGGAGATGTTATATTGCTCTTTCTGGGGATCTATCATTATTTTTTGTTGGTTGTAAAGTTTTTGATTATTTATAAAATTGTCATATAGCCATTAGGGCAGTGATGGCGAACCTTTTTTTTCTTAGGTGCTGAAAGAGCATGGGCATGTGCTATCATGTATGCTCGAGTACCTACACCCATAATTCAATGCCTGGGGAGGGCAAAAACAGCTTCCCCATCCCGCGGAGGCCATCTGGAGGCCACAAACAGCCTGTTTCCCAACTTCTGGAGGGCCCAGTAGGCTTGTGTTTCACTCTTCCCAGGCTCCAAAGGCTTCCCTGGAGCTGGGACAGGGTAAAAATGCCCTCTCCATACACCCCCAGAGACTCTCTGGACGCTAAAACCACCCTTTCAGAGCCTCTGTGTAAGCCAAAATTCAGCTGGCCGGCACACACATGCACATTGGAACTGAGCTAGGGCAACAGCTCGCATGCCAGCAGCTATGGCTCCACGTACCACCTGTAGCACCCGTGCCATAAGTTCACCATCACAGCAGTAAGGTGTCAGAAAGTAGCAATGTTAAAAAAAATAATCAAGAAATAGTTAATCGCTAATAGAACAAAACATTGTAGAAAATAAAAAATAAAAGTTATATAGAATATTATAAGTTCAACAAATAATTGAAATGTATTGATATTTTTATATGTTTTCTTTATTAGGAACACGATAGAATCTCCAATGTTCTCCAACAGTATAAAAAGAAAAAGAATGTGAGTATTGTCTTATTTAGGTATTCTTTTTTGTCAATTACTTTGATGTCCAGAGTAATAATAGAAACACCACCAGGGATCTATGAGCTTTTAGAATATACACCAGTTTGCTGATATTAAAAGACCCATTATTGCAAAGAAAATCAGCAATGACATAGTTCCCAAATTAAGCTCTTGACATCTTCAAAGAAATTTGGGGAAAAATGGTAGACTGTAATTCTATTTTTCATACTGTACCAGATGGATTTATTGTCCTACTCATTGTAAAATGGCATTTACAAATTCCTGTGTTCTCTCATACTGAAATCAGTGAAATGATTAGTCTTTACTCCATTTACTGAAGAAAATGAACACAGGATTTCAGCATTAGATATAACTTCCCCAGGTATATTTAATAATGGCCTGGCTGCTCTGCTGTATATAAGGTGTTTTATATCAAACCAAATCACAGTGTTTTTTAAGAATTTGTTATAGTAGCTTACATATTTGAGCCAAGGATTGAGCTTTCCTATGTATCAAATGAGATAGGGATTTAATATGCATAAAATTAAATAATATTTTATGTGTATGAAATTAACATCAAAGGTAAGAAAGAACTATTAAGGATAAATTCCTAAAAATTTTCAGAATAAAGTTTTCTTTAAATTCTATTTTCATTCATCTTTTATTCAGGCTATATAAATACTAATTTAACTATTTACAATATTCCAAATGGAGGTACTGTAGTTCTCAACTTACAGCCATTCACTTAGTTGTTAAGTGAATCTGGTGTCCCTGTTCAAAATTACAGCAACATTGAAAAAAATGACATTTCCTTTTTTCACAGTTATGACCATTATAACATCCCCATGGTCATGTGATCAAAATCTGAATGCTTGGCAACTAGTTCATATGTATCCGTGTTCTGGACTCATCTGATCACTTTTTGAGCACTGCTGACAGGCAAAGACAATAGGGACACCAGATTCACTTAACAATTATGTTACTGACCTAACAACTGCAGTGATTTACTGAACAATAATGACAAGAAAGGGCACAAAATGGGGCACAACTCACTTAACAATTGTCTCATTTAACAACAGAAATGTTGGGCTAAATTGTGGTTGTAAATCATATACAGTGATACCTTGTCTTACGAACTTAATTGGTTCCGGGAGGAGGTTTGTAAGGTGAAAGGTTCGTAAGACAAAACAATGTTTCCCATAAGAAACAATGGAAAACCGATTAATGCGTGCAAGCCCCCCCGCAAAAATCGCAGAAATGGGTGCTCCGCTGGGCGCCGCCGCTCGGCTGTCACCTTCTGAAACAGCCGGGGCGCTTCTCGGTGTTCTCCTGAACCTGAACTTTTGCCGAACCTCCAGGTTCAGCGTTCAGGAGAACACCAAGAAGTGCCCCGGCTGTTTCAGAAGGTGGCACCCGGGCGGCGGCGCCCAGCGGAGCATCTGGAGGCGGGGCAAACCGGTGGCGGCGGGGGATTCGTAAGGCAAAAAAAGTTCGTAAGAAGAGGCAAAAAATTTCCGAACCCCGGGTTCGTATCTCGAAAAGTTCGTATGACGAGAGGTTCTTATCATGAGGTACTACTGTATTTTATTACTTAGCCAGGTAACCCATTGTAAATTTGCTTATTGTAATACTTACTGTAATACTATTGAATCATTTGTATTTCAGGATCCCACATTTCTGGAAAAGAAAGAACGATGTGAATATCTAAAGAACAAACTTTCTCATATAAAACAAAGAATTCAGGAATATGACAAAGTTATCAATTGGAATACTTAGGATGACTTTAATTTTATCCACAAGATTTTTTTTTTTACCATTTTACAATATTTATTGCCATTGTATATTTTTCTTGTAAAATTAGTAACCAAAATATAGTATGTATATTGTGAATTAAGGAAACGATTCATCTACTGTAATCTGAAAAATGTTCTAAGAATGTAGTTAAACCACGTGCACTGTTGATGATCCTATTCTAAAATAACAGATAAAATTAGTATCCTTTACTTTATAAATTCAAAATATTTCTATTTCTGTCACTGAGATATTTTCCTAAATATGAATATGCTGTAAACAGGTATGACTTCCTTAATTCCGTGTGTAGCTCAGTTACATGAAATGCAGTTTTTCAAAGACCCATATGTATTAAAAATTGCTTTATATGCTAGGGCAGTGATGGCAAAAACTTTTTCGCATTGTGTGCTGCACTCACATGTGCTAGCACCTATAATGCAATGCGTGCTCCCATTTGCACATGCACGCATGACCCCTGCACATGCACCCCACACTACGCCTCTTATCGGTTTTACTGGAGGACAACCAGGTACCAGCCTGTTCCCTGGCGAGACAAAGCAGCCGTCATTCCCTAGCCAGTGGCAGTGCTCTGCCACATTGGCAGAGCCATGCACTGGCCGGGGAAATTTTGAACGCATGGTCTTGCCTGGGCTTTGGCGGACCAGCAGCCGGTGAGGGTGGGGTGGAGGGCTGCCTGTGCAGATGATCCTGTGGTGGCCATCAAAGCGGGGCTGAGATGCCCCTCTTAGCTCACTCCACTAGCCGCATGGGTCCCACAGGCTGTGAGTGTTGTTGCGCTGTCCGTTCTCGCTGCAGCTGCTACTGCTTTTCTGGGGTGGTGGGCTGTGCAGTAGGAATGCCAGAGGCAGCGCAGCAACACCACAGCTCAAGAGTCTCACACGGCTGGTAAAGCAAGTCAAGAAGGGCATCTCGGCATTAATGCAGGCAGACCCCACCCCTATCCCATTCTCCCCTACTGCTGGTCTGCCAAAGACCCGTCAGCTGTCCCTGCTCGGCTTTTGGCTCCCAGTGGAGAGGAGCCCAGGCAAGGCCGCGCATTGGTAGGTTTCCTGGAGACAGAACGCTGCCACTGGCAAAGAAATGGCAGCTCTCAGGGGAGGAACCCAGGCCTACCACTATCACCATCCCATCCTCACCGGCTGCTCGACCACTGGTGCTCCGGACTGCCTGGGGCCACCCAAGAAGCCTGCGTGGGTAGGCAAGGAGGGAAACCTGGCTTATCTTGCTCTGCTGCCTTAGGAAGAAACTGCCAGGATCTCCTCTCCACATCTTTTGGCATGTGCGCATGTTGTTGGTCTTCATGTGTGCCTGACTGCAAGAAACCAGACCAGCTGGCCAGTGCGCATGCGCACTCTGGAAACATAATTTTTCTGGAGGACACATGCGCAATGGGCGGCTGCCATGCTGTGTACATGAAAACCAGCTGGCCAGTGCACCGGAACATGGAAGAGCAACAGGTGACAGCACCACGTACCTGGAGAAATGGCTCTGTGTGCCAGTTCCAACATGCGTGCCATAGGTTTGCCATCAAGGTACTAGGGTGCCACTTAACTATTTATATGTAACGACCTATTATGAAGGACATAGAACCAGAATCTAACCATGTCCTTCTTTGGCAGGCAGGAATTTGGATTCCAAACCATGCCAGTGCTAGGAACATCAATTGTTAATTCCAATTTCATTAATTCCTAATGAAGTGTTGCATATTTGTGCTTAGGAAAAAGATTCACATCCATAGAACATTGGATTGAGTTGTATTTCTTTTGTTAATCTAGGTGATTAACAAAAAAATATGTATATACATCTTTATATTAACTAATAAATATTTTAGTTCTATAACAAAGTGAACCCTTTATATAGTACAATCATCTTGTTCAGCAATTTTCTTTGGATAGTTGTACATTGTAAAATTAAATGATTTTGAAAGTTTTATATTTGTAAATCTTGACATTTTAAGCAAAAATAGGAGTTGTATTTTTGGGACTTGCAACTATTTTGCAACAAAACTGGTAAATGAGATTCCATTTGACAGATTGTGGCATTTGAAAACATCACAATTATGCAAAGTACAACCTTCATGTTTTCTTTGCTGGATCATATGGATGTGGAAATAGAGTTTCTGGGATGAATATCATTCTTTTAAAATTGATTCAGATGTATAAAGGGACCTAAATCTAAGTGTCTTGTATACATGTAATTTTATTTGAAAATCTGTCCCTAATTTATTTTATAGGTAATGCATTTTGAGCATACAAGTACAACCTTTCTCAAAGTTATTAGCTTTGTTTAGGAAAATATCATGAAGAAAGTAATGGTTAAAAGAGAATGTAAATACTATCATAGAAAAGCAATATTCCGCTAAAATATTTTTTAGACTGAAACTGAATCTTACTTTCCTACTGAAAGACGTCCATATATATATATCATTGAATTTTCAACTAATCTCATCTCTTAAATTCAGATTGGAGGAATGATTATAGCTTACTTTTTTTAAACAGCAACTTAAAATATTGATTGGAATGGCAGGTGCAAAAAAATTATTCAGGGCATTAAACAGCATAGTTTTTAATACAGCTCTGGAAAACAGAAATTCCACAAACGTATATTTTTATAAATGAGGTGGGAAGTTCATATATCTTTCTACATTTCTATATTGTTTCACATCACTTTTTTTTAACAGAAATACATTAGCATATTTTTTTACGCAGATACCTTAGCACAGTGTTTCCCAACCTTGGGAACTTGAAGATATTTGCTGGCTGGGGAATTCTGGGAGTTGAAGTCCAAATATCTTCAAGTTCCCAAGGTTGGGAAACACTGCCTTAGCACATTTCTATTCTAGGTTTAACTTCAAAACAATCTCCTTTTAGCACATAATTTTTTTTATTAAAACTGTTTAACAATAAGTTAAAAACTAAAAAATACAAAGTAAGGGGGAAAAATGCAAAATTCAAGGAAAAGAATTTGAAGGAACAGAAAAGGAATTTTTTTTTCAAATAACATGCACTACAATCCAAGTCTTTCTTTGGGTTTTTATAGTATTATAGTACATATTTTATAGTATTAAGTCATAAAATAATGAACTGTATATTTTCATAAAATAATGAATAAAACGAATACAATCCGTGATCTGTTGTGTTGTTTTTTCAGACATATTTACTTACCTACCACTTGTGCACCGTCACACATCCCTCCTGATCCAATTCATGCTGCTCTCGTGCATTTACAGTATCTGCACCCTATGAAACCTTTCTAATCTTTACAATGTTTCTCTCACACACTCTCACTCCCCAATGTGTGTGGCACCTTTTATGCCCCAACAACTGACGCTACATCTTTCACGCCCCCACACTCTTCTGATCTGCACCGTCCCTCTTGGGCTCTCTCACACATACCAACCGATGCCGCACCCTTACACACCTGATCCTTGCCCTTGCACTCTTACACGCCTGCTTAGAAGCTCAGCATCCTCCCTGCTTCCTACGCCTGCACTCCAAAACACACCCATTCTCCCTCTCCCACCCAGTAGCAATCACTCACATGCCTGTCAGCCTGGAATTTTCAATTTCCTGCCATTTTCTCCATTGACCTGGGGAGCTGGCAAGGAGCAAACCACATACTGCCTTATCACATTGTGTAAAGTGCAGTCACTGAGTATTTTTACATAAGATCTCATTCTGGTTATGCAGTGAAATGACGCCTCTTCCAATTTGGGTAACATACTTTTAAGAAAAGCCACATAATGTTAATGCTTCAGGACAGTTGTAAGATATATTCTGTTTCGGGGATCAGAATGACTTATGCAGTGTGATTTGTCGCAATCTTTTGCCTTTTATTTCCTACTGCATATAAGGTGAATTTAGACAATGCAGTAGGTATGTAAAGTGCTTGGCCAAATATGGGCGTATCATAAATGGTAATTGCATCCTACAATAGTTTATTATTATTCATTCAGTTTCTTTTCAAACTGATCCTACCACACTTATATTTAAAATTCAAAAACGGCAAGTGTTTTGAAGTGATTATATTCTAACCATCACCACTAAATTAAGTATTAATCAAACCTGCTTTTGAGGTTTGTGTCCTGAGGCAGCAAACAGCTTTATGTTATATTCTGCCATTTGCAAAATGTTAATCTTTGTGTTAGCAACTCATTTAAATGCTTGACATCTGTTTTTTCAAGATAATTGGTTCAGAGAAAGATGCTTAGGACGTTATTCCATTGCAAGGCAATGGAATGTGAAGTGTAAAAAAAGATGTAAATACTGTAGAAGGATAACAACCTGAACCTATCTATAATCACTGCAGTACATCAATTTCTTTAATTCATTATTTTTATTAAATGAATCACAGAATGGATAGAGTAAGCGTGCTGACTGGAGAATTTTGGGAGTTGGAAGCTCACATATATTAAAAGCTGTCAAGTTTGAGAAGCATTATTCTACACCAAACTGGCTCATTTTTTTCAGATGTCAAATATTTTTCTGTTTGACAGTATTGTATCTTATCTCATTGGGTGAAAATATGTAATTACATAATAATGGTTCTAAAGTTGTTGTCATTGGTTAGCATGGTTATATGTGTAAGAAGTATCTCTGAAATTCAGAAAGGTGTGATACTGAAATCAGAAAATAGATCTTTTGCTATGGGGTCCACCTGATTGTACCTTCCTTGTGGGCAAAGCAGGTAAATTAGTACTAATTGGGCTGTGCAAGGCTTTGCATTCAAGGGCAAATTGATTTGTCAGTTCTGAGCAAAGTACAAAGTATACTAAATTATCTTCACTATGCTACATTACTTAGACCCAGATTATTTGAGAGAACAGAGTTTTCTGTATGCACTTCTATGCTTACTGAGAATTGCCACTATAACAACTGGTGAACAGGTTTTTTCTGTTGCCATTCAAGCTGTTTGGAATGCATGCCCTGCAGAATCACTGCATTTGCTGGCATTGCTCTAATTTCTAATGGCTCCTGGTGGTTTAGGATCTGAAGGACTTAAGATCTTTATGAGCTTTTTAAAAACCTCTAAAACACATATTTTTGTGCAGATGTTAAATTGCTAATTTGAACGATTATTAATTTCACCTGCTATTGTTGTTATTTGTCATTTTATCCTTTCCCTTATAAACGGCTGAGACTATTCAACAATTGGTATAGCAAGTTACATTTAAGTATAAATAAATTTGATGCTTTGGAACAAGTGGAAGTTTGAATGAAGCATCTTCTCAGAACTTTTAATAGAGGCTACCTCTTTTCCTGGGACCCTCATATTCTTTAAGGTGCCTTTTTTGGTATAGAAATGCCACCCAGCCCTGTTACTATTACGAAGATTAAACATCAGTGTTCCCTCTAATTTTTTTGGGGGGTGGGTGGAAAAGTATAGTGTCTGAGCGGCAGTCCCGAAGGGACTGGGCAGCACAGAAATAATTAATTAATTAATAAACAAACAAACAAACAAAAAACCCACCCTGTTTTGCCTCAGAGAATTTCAAAATAAAATACTGTACTGTGTGTCTATAACAGTGAGCTCATAATAGGGCAACTCTATCAATATCAAAATGCCACTTAAATAGTTGAGCTAGTTTCAAAGTAGATTTTGATTTTCTTTCTCTCTTCCTTACTCCCATTCTTTTTCTTTCTCTTTTCCTTCCTCTCTTTTTTCTATCTGTTTCTCTCTCTTCCTCTCTTCCTCTCTCTCTCCTTCCCTCTCACTCTTTCCCTATCGGCTTCTGGGCAGGTTTGGAAAACTCTGAGTTGATGAGGATTTTTAAGTGAGCGATTGCTCACTGCTCAGCTTAGAGGGAACTATGTTGAACATTGTTAAAAGTTCCCAAGGGTATACATATTCCAACATTTCAAATGCTCCTTAAAAGAATAATTCCTAACCCATAGCCCAGGATGATATTGAATATTGATTTGGCCCAACATTAATTGATTTAAGCTACCCATCATGTACCATAATATTGCTGAGTTTACAAATAACAATAAAAAGCATAAAACAATATTCCAACGCATCAGTAGGAAAAAATTTCAGACGAAGAAGCAAGGGCTGCTAGTGATGATATGGTAATATTTAAAGGAAGGGATCTGGATGCAACCACCCCATTTGACGTGGTCCTGTGGCAGATACCTTCAGGGAGAAGCATTTTATAAACAACATGCTCCTGTGCCACTCAGGGCTTCAAAAGTGATATCAGAATCTTGAATTACACCTGAAAAAACTAAACGTTTGTGCAGCAACTGTATAACACGGACAAACCATGCGTTGCCCAAAAACATCTGCACTGCTGCACTCTAAACCAGTTGCAATTTCCACATGGCCTTCAAGGGAAACCTTCTGACAAACATGTTACAATGATTCAACCAAGAAATGACTAGGATGTGAATAACTGTGAGCATAATAGGAACTATGCACGGGATAAATTGTGTGACTCTTCCCACCCTACCCATGGCTGCAATCTGACAAGAGTCAGGTGATATCTCACTGGATCCAGGGGGATCAAAACCCTGAGCCACTGTATTTCACTAGGGTTAAATTAACATTGGTCTTCTTCGGGGTGGGGGTGCGGGGGCATAACAGAAAAAAATTGAGAAATGCTGCTCTAAGACAAAAGTCCTTGGATTAAGAGTTACTGTTCTATGAGAATGAAAAAATTGCAGAGAAAACAATAGCGTCCCAACTAGAGGCTTTGAATAAAGGTACTGTGAAGTAAACCAAAATAAACCAGATGTTTTACAAATGATCTTATAAAGTTAGATTACTGTTTAAAATATGCTGGCTGGGGAATTCTGGGAGTTGAAGTCCAGATATCTTCAAGTTGCCAAGGTTGGGAAACACTGCCTTACAGCATCAACTTACTGGGCCAGCATTGGGACACTATTGTTTGATCAGCTGTATCTAAATATACAATTGGGTATCACCAATATATTGATAATATTGCTTTCCCATGAGCATCATATAGATGGATGAGCTTTCCCAACAGCATCATATAGATGTTAAAGAGGAAGGGTGAAATCTGAGTTCTATCTAAGCCATTCTACATCACAGAGACCTAGGGTTTGACCTATCTCCCACTACCCAAACCCAACTTGAACCTGACATGAAGTAAGAAAATCACTGCGCTTCCACTCCTAGCTCACAGAGTAAGGAAACTATAGTCAATGATATTGATCCAGGAAGATCACAATAGATGGACTACCTACCACTGTCCTGAATCTGTCAGCCACAAGTCTGATTAACCTTGTCCCAATGTTACAACCCAACCTGAAATCTGACTGAAAAGAGCCCACTTCATTCAGCCCACTACTCACTCAACAATCTTTCCTAAAAAGAAATTGAAAACTGGTTGAAAGTTGTGTAATAACTTTGACATTGTTCTGAGGGTTTGTAATGGTAGGTAGTTTTTACAATTGCTGTGTTGAATGTGATGTATTGCTTGGATTTGCTAGTGTCTATATGGTTATTGTGGTGTTTGTGTGTTTAATGTAGTTTTTATTGCATGTCCTATCTTTGTTTTTATTGTTTTCATTCATTTACTTTGATTTCAATGCTGTTTTTATTGCTAGGCTCCACCCAGTCACTGAGTGATGCTGGGTGGCTATATAAATTGAATAAATAAATGAAGGAATTCCAAAAAGTACTGAGAGATGGCACAACAACCCTGAAATTGTTTTCTTTCATTTATATTTAAAATTAGACATGACCTCTCTTCAACTGGGTATTCAATAATTTCTCTTCTGTCACACAAACAATCAAATGTTTGCTAATACTATTTGGTGTGTCTGTCTAGGAGCCACTTCCAAATTTCTCCAGGCCACTTGATATGCACCTCGCCTTATCACAGTGATTTTTTTTTTTTGCTGAATGGGGAATTCTGAGAGTTAAAGCAGGGACAACTTCACATTGCTAAAGTTGAGAAACACATAGCGATGAAAATTCCTCTTCAACAAATTATAAGATGGGAGGTGAAAATTCCTTTTCATCTCCCATCTTATAATTCTGAGATAGGGGCTGTCTTCCTGAAGATGAAAATTCCTTTTCAACAAAACTCTGTGTGTGTGTGTGTGACTGTGTGTGTGTGTTTTTATGTGTGCGTGCACGGTGCATAGTTATGCATTATGACTCCAGTGATAATTACAAACAAATAAAGATGATAGAAACTCCATCTGAAACTTTTAGCATTTAGCCCCGAAAAGATTGGTGAAGATATACCCAAATTGTAATCAGGCATGTTGGACGTGTGAAGAAGAGCAGGGCACATTCTTTCATCTATGGTGGTTATGTCTGGAAGTGAAAAAGTACTGGAGGAAACTCCAAAAATGGTTACAAGAAATAACAGACACTGTAATTGAATTCACGCTGGAATTCTTTTTGTTGGAAAACCGTATTCTAAAAATATTAAACATTTAATACTACATATAGTAACAGCTGCAAGAATTGCCTATACACAAAGTTGGAAAGACCCACAGACACCTGTTGAAAAGGAGGCAAAAAAATATATGGCTGTGCAGAAATGGACCAATTAATGATGGAACTAAACAATCAAAAGGACTCGGATTACTATTATAGTTGGACAACGTTGTACAAATGGACACAAAAAAGAAATGCAAAACAATAGAAAGAGATAGATGCAAAAGAATATCAAAAGGATTGTATATACAATGTATAAATACATAATACATTTGATATGAAGGTCAATATATGGATGTCGACCCACCTGAAAATACACTGCTCAAAAAAATAAATAAAGGGAACAGTCAAGAACACATCCTAGGTCTGAATGAATGAAATATTCTCATTGAATACAGTGGTACCTCTACTTAAGAACTTAATTCGTTCCGTGACCAGGTTCTTAAGTAGAAAAGTTCTTAAGTAGAAGCAATTTTTCCCATAGGAATCAATGTAAAAGCAAATAATGTGTGCAAAGCCATTAGGAAAGAAATAAAAGCTTGGAATTTGGGAGGAGGAGGAGGAGGAGGAGGAAGAGGAGGAGGAGGAGGAAGAGGAGGAGGAGGAGGAAGAGGAGGAGGTCAGTCCCTGCTGAAGGAAGAAGGTGAGATGAGGGGAATAAAAAAATATAAAAAATTCAAAACTTTAAGGCTTAAAAAAAAAGAGGGACTCTGAGATGGTGAGGAAGAGCACACGCCTCCCTCCATTCGCTCTGGGCTACCAAAACTTCCTTAAGCGCCACCAAAAGGCTCCTCTGGCAGCCCAGAAAAGCCTGAGATGGCCAGGATTAAAGGGGGAATGGCAGGAAACTGGTCGGGCCTTTGTGCCCCTCTCAAATTTCCTGGGAAATTTTTCCGGGCTCTGGTTTTTAAGTAGAAAAGTTTCTTAAGTAGAGGCAAAAAAATCTTGAACACACGGTTCTTATCTAGAAACATTCTTAAGTAGAGGCGTTCTTAAGTAGAGGTACCATTGTACACTTTGTTCTGTACAAAGTTGAATGTGCATAACAGCATGTGAAATTGATTGTCAATCAGTCAGTGTTGCTTCCTAAGTGGACAGTTTAATTTCACAGAAGTTTGGTTTCCTTGGAGTTATATTGTGTTGTTTAATTGTTCCTTTTATTTTGTTGAGCAATGTATATGGATGTCGACCCACCTGAAAATATTAAGATGTCAATATTTAAAAATCAATAAAAATATGGCAAAAAAAGAAAAAGAGAATTCCTTTTCAACAAAACTTTGTGTGCGCGTGATAATTACAAATAAAATTGATAGAAATCTCATCTGAAACTTTCGATCATCCTCCACCCCCACCCCCCCAATAAAAAAGATGTGTATGTAGCACCAAGTTTTCTAAAGTGGCTGCTCCGAAGCGCCTCTTCTTTCTTTTGAGATCCCGCCTCCACGGAAGCCAGGCAGGAAAACAAATTCCTTCCCTTTGGAAGGGCTCGCTATCTAGATGGCTACAGTAAGCAATCGAAAAACGCCGGACAAGCCTTAAGTCTAATTATTTGTCACTGTGGCTGCTGGTGGTTGTGGTTGAAACTGTCAGACGGCAGCGAAACAAATGCCTTGGAAACAAACCCTCCTCGCGTTTGAAAGGGACTCTCCCGCCCTGAAGGAATCATCCGACCAACCTACAGCTTCCCCCGCAGGCGAGTTTCAGGTGTTCGGGTCACACGGAAAGACAAAAGGGCGCTTCTCTTTGCCTCTCGGGTGCCTCAGCGGCCCGGCCCCGCCCACCCCCCGAATTGGCCTGGAATGAAAGCACGCTCGGCCAATGGAGCCGAGCGCGGGGCGAAGGCGCCTCTCTCTCTCTCTCTCTCTCTTCCCCCTCCCTTTCCCCAGGTATGTAGGTATTGCGCATGCCCTCTCCGGGCTTGGGTGTGGCGCGCGCGCGATAGAGTGAGCCCGCCTGGGTCCGCCGAAGGAGGCGATGCGCGTCTTCTTAAACAAGTGCGAAACCTCAGCAGGTGGCTGGAGCTCGGTGAGCGCGAGGTAAGGTTGCCTTTCGTCAGGGCTGAGCAACGTTATAGAGGCGCTCGGGGGTGGGGGGAGGAGAGCGCGTAAAGGGGAGCCCGGGAGGAATTCTTTCCCCTCATTTGTTTTGGCTCTGAATGGACTCTTTTAAGTGTCCCTGTGTCGCGGTCGCCTTAAACGTCGGGGCTTGGGAAAGTATGTCGGTCGCCCGGCTTCTGAGCCGCATACCTCCGATCTCTCTGGATCAAACTAGTTTGTTCAGGCTTCTCCCTAAAGTTGAGCAATAGTGGCCGAAGAAGTGGGGAAAGGGGGCGGGGGAGCCGAAAGGAACGCAGGAAATATATTGATAAAATTGAACGGGTCCAAAGACGGGCTACAAAAATGGTGGAAGGTCTTAAGCATAAAACCTAATCAGGAAAGACATGAACTCAATCTGTATAGTCTGGACTCTGGAGGACAGAAGGAAAAGGGGGGACATGATCGAAACATTTAAACATGTTAGAGGGTTAAATAAGGTTCAGGAGGGAAGTGTTTTTGATAGGAAAGTGAACCCAAGAACAAGGGGGAACAATCTGAGGTTAGTTGGGGGAAAGATCAGAAGCAACGTGAGAAAATATTATTTTACTGAAAGAGGAGTAGATGCTTGGAACAAACTTCCAGCAGACGTGGTTGGTAAATCCACAGTAACTGAATTTAAACATGTCTGGGATAAACATATATCCATCTTAAGATAAAATACAGGAAATAGTATAAGGGCAGACTAGATCAGTGCTTCCCAACCTTGCCATCTTGAAGAGATCTAGACTTCAGCTCCCAGAATTCCCCAGCCAGAGAATGCTGGCTGGGGAGTTCTGGGAGTTGAAGTCCAGATCTCTTCAAGTTGCCAAGGTTGGGAACACTGGACTAGATGGACCATGAGGTCTTCTTCTGCTGTCAATCATCTATATTTCTATGAAATGGGAAGGGGGGGGGGGCGAATGTCTCTTTTGTTTTTCTCCTTAAGTTTCAAGGGATCTATTTATCTATATTTATCTATTGATAAGGATCCCTCTGGGATGTTTATGCTTAAGTGACTACCAACTTTTGAATTTGGAGGCTGCCCTTTTCCAAGGAGCAAACTGGCTTTTGTTGTTGTTTTTAAACTTAGCTTAATGTGTGTGCTAAGCCTCAATCTTGTCTGCTTTTCCTTTGGAAAGAATTTCGGTTAAAATATCCATTTATCAAGACTTAACGTGTTTCCATACGCCAGGTAGCTGCGCTCTTTAGTTGTAGCAAATATTGCTTTGTAACAAGCATTGCTTAGGTGACAGAGATTGTTTTTAAAAGTTGGCAAATAAACATCTCTGTAGTTATTCTACTGCTCCCTGTTATTTTCGATGTAAGGGGAAAAACAAATGAAGGAACAAACCAAACAGGGAGATATCATGAGTAAAAAGAAAATCCTACATGTTCCATAGCATTTTACGATTGAGATGATTATGCCACATGAAAACCTTGGCAGGAAGCATCCAAAATTGTATGCCACCTTACATTTTGTACTATACCTACTCTACATAAATGTATTGATAGCAGTTTAAGCATTTGATAAACACAGTACATACAAACTGATTGTATAACCAGTTTTTAAAGTGCCACTGTTTTCTTCTACTGAGACTTTGAAAAACACTTTCTAGTAATGTTAATGCCTACTTTCCTTTAGTATTAGTTTCACTTACAAATTTGCCCAATTTAAATATATCTGGCAGATATTTGGCTCTTTCCATTCTTTGAAAATGAAATCATTTTGTATTTTACACTGAGTTGTGTTTTCTATTCTATGGTTGCAAACATGTTTAGGTTTGCTCTTAAAGAACTAAAAACAAATCTTCAGGAAATTTGCTAAAAAATTGAAGTCTTTGGTATTAGGCTGTGTTACCTAGTGCAACAGCCCCAGCTTCTTGCAATGATACCATTCTGTCCACTAATGTGATTCCTTTAATAATAGTATATATGTTATTCAGTTTTTACTATTGTTTTATCATAAGCAGAATTCTAGGACAATAACACTGTATTCAATATATTTATATGTAAACAGTAAAAAATATATATTTAAAAAATCTTTAATTTATTCAGATGTGTTCTAAATAAAAATATTTATGGTATTAATAATTTGATGTATTAATTTAATATAGCAATTTATATGTTACTATCGTCTTCGTTCTGGTTCATAGTTGTAAAACATTCTGCACGGTATTGGGGTTTTTTAAATTACATTTTATTATTTAAATAACTACAAGTGTTTTGAGAGCAAGAATATTTTTAAGTAAGTTTGAACTATTTTTTTGTTGTTGGGGTTACCCCTAATAAATAAGTGCATGCCTTGTCTGTAGTGTGATATTATAAGTTTTTTCTGATTGTTACTTTTTTTTGAAAGAGGTGAAAAAATGTTTCATTAATAAAAGGAGCATTATGAAAGGAGCTCCTTTGTCATTTCCTGTGATCTCCTTATTTATAAAATATGTTCAGAATGTGAAATTGCAGTTTTTATTTAGACTAAACAGACTACTTTAAGTGAGTAGGATCTATGATGCATATTTTAGTGGAAGTGTACATATGTTTGAAATAAACACCAAATAATGCAGAAGAATTAATCTCCAAATTATACATCATTTAGTTTTCAATACAGTGATGTTGAAAAAGTAACCTTGAAACCTATCTTGCATTTATGGAACAACCTTTACAGCATAAAGCAAAGGAAGTAGAAACATGAACACAGTTCAGTTTCACTTAGAGACCATTTCACTTATGAAGTGCTAGAATAATTAGTCTCAATTGTGGTCATTGAGTGAAGAATGCCTGCTTTTTTGTATGATTGCATAATGAATCTAAATAGTTGTCTGAATTACCAAGGTAAATTATACTGTTAAAAATACATATTGTGATAGAGAGAGTTAATAATTTAATTCACCATTCCAAGTATTCTTGGCTAAAAGAGTTGTGTTGCGCCCTGAACTTAATCTTGAAAATTAGCATTTCACATACTATAGTTATTAGCATTTTGTTTCAATTAAGTTAAAATATTAAATAATTTACAGGAACTTATTTTTCTTTATAGGTAAAAACGTCACAACCCAAGTTCCACTATGTCACCCAAACCTTTTGAAAGTCCTCCACCCTATCGCCCAGATGAATTGTAAATATCTATTTCATTTACAATAAATAAGTAAAGTATACTATTAAACTATTGTTGATACAGTTTCTTAATTATTTACAATGTCAAAGCTGTTAAAATGTATGTATAGTGATTGGTATTACATATATTATGACCAAAGCTGAGATACACTGTAGCATCTGCTCATTTTGTTAAAAAAGGTTTATATATTTCAAGGCTAACTGAATATTTCACAGCCGGCACACAAATGTTTGGGAGCTTTGAATCTCATGAAATAGGAATCTGAGCTGAAAAGGAGGTAAAATGTACCTCCTTTTCCCTTCCCCAGTGACAGAACAATCACAATAATTCGTCATAGCTTCATTTCACCAAAGTATTTATTTTAATGGAAGAAATATTAATTGCTGATCCAGACTGACAATGTTAATGACTATGTTAATAAACTATCTTTTCCACCTCATTTTCTAATTTTGTCCCATGTCTAAAAAGTACCATTTATGGAATTGACTTCCATCTCACCATGGTTCAAATAGTATTGCACAGGCACATAATTCCCTACTTCATTAAAACATTTGGTCAGACATTAGCAGCTGAACATTACTTAATGATAAACTTTTTTTTTGGAAGAAGCAAGAAATCCTATGGATTTTCTACATGTATATTGTATTTGATCATGGCAGATTATATGTAGCAGAGTGATGGCGAACCTATGGCACGGGTGCCACAGGTGGCACGCAGAGCCATATCTGCTGTCACATGAGCCGTTGCCCTAGCTCAGCTCCAACATGCATGTGTGTGCTGGCCTGCTGATGTTTGGCTAACAGAGCTGTTCTGGGAGGGCATTTTTGGCTCCCAGAAAGCCTCCGGAAGGATGGGAAAGGGCATTTTTACTCGGCCCTGGCTCCAGGGAAGCCTTTGGAGCCTGGGGAGAGCAAAACACGAGCCTATTGGGCCCACTGGAAGTTGGGAAAGAGGCCATTTCTGCCCTCTAGAGGGCCTCTGGGGGACAGGGAAAGCTTCTTTTCACCCGCTCCAAGCATTGAATTATGGGTGTGGGCACTCACTTGTGTGTGTGCAATAGCGCGCATGCACGCTCTTTTGGCACCCGAGGGAAAAAAGGTTTTCCATCACGGATGTAGCATACATAAATATGTTTTGGAGCAGCGTAAAGAAGTAAACTTGATGTTTAATATTATTTGCTTTGATAAAATAGTGTCTAATAGTTTCTTTAATCTTTGTAGCGTACCTTCAAACTATTTACCAAGCAACAATGCATTTGGTGGTGAATTCCATTCTCAGCTTACGCATTCTCAACCAGCCTATTCTTATTATCCGGAAGATGAAGTGCAACGTTTCTACAAATGGTCCTCCCCACCAGGAATAATCAAGATCATGTCAATTCTCATACTAGTCATGTCTATTGGGGTCTTTGCTTGTGTTGCTTCTACTCTGGCTTGGGATATGGACATGTATGGAGTAGGAACTGGTTTGGGGTTTTCTGGCTATGGAGGTTATGGAGGCAACTATGGTGGATACCTTGGAGGCAGCAGTTTTGGAGGTTATGGTGGCTATAATAGTGCATATGGCCTTGGAGGAACTTATATTGATCCACGAGGAGCAAAAGGTTTTATACTTGCAATGGCAGCTTTTTGCTTTATTGCTGGATTGATGGGTTTTGTGGCTGGTGTTACAAAGTCTAACATGGCCAGGACAAGGAAATATTATCTCTTTGTGATAATAGTAAGCTCTATATTACTCTTCCTGATGTTCATTGCTACAATCGTATATACATTAGCAGTCAACCCAACTGCACAATCTTCTGGATCAGTGAACTACAATCAGATCTATATGTTGTGCAGCCAGTTTTACACACCCGTAACTACTGGGATCTTCGTGAATCAATACTTATATCACTACTGCGTGGTGGAACCTCAGGAGGTATGTAAATAAATTAGTATCATTCTCAATGCAAAATATTAGTTGTACAGTGGTACCTCATCATACGAACTTAATTGGTTCCAGGAGGAGGTTCGTAAGGTGAAAAGTTTGTAAGATGAAACAATGTTTCCCATAGGAATCAATGTAAAAGCAAATAATGCGTGCAAATCCTTCAGGAAAATCCCAAACTTTAGAAGGGAGGCGAACAGAGGGCAGGGAGGAGCAGCTAAAGGGGGTGGGTGGAAGAAGCAAGGCTAGGCTAAAGGGTGAGTGGGAAGGAAGAAAGGCAAGGGGGGCGCCCCTCCCTTTTCTTTCTTCAAAAGGCACCTTTTCAGTGCCTTTGCAAGCATGCAAAATCTTTACTCCTCCAAGCTGCCCCTCCCTTTTCTTTCTTAAAAAGACACCCTTTCAGTGCCTTTGCAAGCATGCAAAATCTTTACTCCTCCAAGCTGCCCCTCCCTTTTCTTTCTTAAAAAGACACCCTTTCAGTGCCTTTGCAAGCATACAAAATCTTTACTCCTCCAAACTGCCCCTCCCTTTCTTTCTTAAAAGAAAGGGGGGAAGAAACCCCTTCATCACAGCAGCAGGTGCTTGGGTTCGTAAGGTGAAAATAGTTCGGAAGAAGAGGCAAAAAAATCTTAAACACCGGGTTCGTATCTTGAAAAGTTCGTTAGAAGAGCCGTTCGTAAGATGAGGTACCGCTGTATTTGTTGTAAAAAATAGAATTAAAATTTAGTTTTGTACAGAAGTGATTTCACTAGTTTGTCCAGGACATCAAATTTTAGTCACCCATTTTTGCAGCAGTATGATTTTTTAAAAAAAGTCTAACTATAGGAAAACAATTAAAAAAAAAGCAAACTTGGATCTCATTCCTTCTAAACAAATTCTGACACAATGCTTGCTAGATGTTTTGGGGGGGATCTTGGTTCTTTATAAGCTTGGTTGTTTTATTGCAGACATTTCATGATCCAAACTAGATAACATCATCAATGCTTCAACATTGTTGATAATTTGGGCTACAACACCAATAATACCCTGCCAATAACTATGGGATTATTGAAATTCTAGTGCAGTTAACTTGGAGAATACCACTTCCATAGCTACCCAGTTTAGCTAAGAATTAACCTACAAAATTATGAGGTGGAAACTAAAACTTGCTTTATTCTACTATATAAGTGCAGGATTCTAACAGTGATTTGACTGCATTCGTATATATGCTCATATCTGTACATTTTCAGTCCAACTATTCGTTCTGTTCCTTAATTAAAATTCTACATATATAAATGTTTTGTTAAATATATTGGCTGCAGTTATTTCTGTTTGATTAGACTAACATACTATGGCCAAGGGAAGTTCTGTGAATGGATAAAAATGTTAAATATATCTAATGCAATTGTAAGCAAACCAATATCAGTGGGGGAGGTGGAATTTATCTGATCATTAAAGGGATTTTTATAATTTTATTGAAAAAAATTAACTTTATTGCATATTTTGTTACTATATTCAAAATGTATGTATTTGACTGGAAAAATATACTGTAGATTAAACATGGAGAAGATTAGATTCTTTTTTCTTAATGTTCCATCAGACTGAGTTCAGTAAAATAAATATAAGGCACATATTTATTGATTACATAAATATTATTGTTAAAATAATGCATGCTGTGTGCATTCATATAAAAATAATAATAATAATGCTTATTTCTGTGTTTAAGAAGCTTTTCCCCAATTTATTTACTTTTCCATATAAATCAAAATTTCCCAATATAGTGGAAACAGCAGGCTGAATATATTTTTGACTCATATACCACATAATGATTTCATGTTGTTTATTTGTAATTTGCAAAAAGACAGACATTCTACTTAAGAATATTTGTGGTTGTAAAAGCAGTAGTCTAAACATACTAATCTGCTTTTTCCCCAGGCTATTGCCATTGTGTTAGGCTTCCTGATTGCTGCAGCTTTGGCTATAATAATATTTTTCGCAGTAAAGACCCGAAATAAAATAGGTTACTATGGCAAAATGAGTATACTCTGGGACACCACAAAAGGTTATGATGAAACTCCTAATGTAGAAGAATGGGTAAGTTAACTATTTAATATTTACTTGGGACTGTTGAAGCATTTGAGTTTGTTTTTATAAATACGTGCCTTGCTGAAATAATGTGTAGGTGTTGAGGTCATTTAGAATAAGACAGTCATATTTTTTCTTTCTACTGGAATTACGTTATAGTCAATTTTGAATAGTCATCAATTTAAGTGTTTCTTAACCTCAAGAACTGCAAGAAGTGTGAACTTCAAGAGAGAATTCTGGGATTTGGTCCACGCTGATGTACGTAATCTCTGAAAATAAGACCCTGTCTTATATTTTTTTAAAACCCTGAAATAAGCACTTGGCCTTATTGCCATGCACTCAAAAGCCTGATTGAGTTTATTATCAGGGTATGTCTTATTTTGGGGAAAAGAGGCTAGTTATTTCTCTAATAAATAGTTGTTGAATTGTTGGAGGAGGTTTATAGAGAAATAAATGAGAGTGGGGAAAAAAAGAGAACATGTAAATATGCAAAGAGCTGCAAAGATTGCTGCAGAAAAATATAGTTATCTTTAGGATTAGTCTCAGGACCAGCTGTCACTTTGTGGGAGCATAATCCTTACTGATTTTAGTCCTTTTGATAATGGCTTGCTCCTTTCCTTCTCTGCCAATTATACTTTAATGCATCTCTCTTTTTCTTTGCTGGAAGACAGTTGAGAAGGTTTCTACATCAATGGATTTCTATGAAACAAAAATGAACTGTATATGAATGAATGAATTTTTATTACGGCCTCTGGCCAATCAAGATAATATATGCAAATAAGCAATTGCTTTTATAAGTAGAATTTATATGTTATTTTATAGGCAATTCGTTTTAATAAGTAGTTATTTAATTTAATTTGCCTCTTGGCCTTGCCTCTATTTAGAAGAGGAATGTAGGTTTGGGCAGATGTCAACCTATCTATCCATCTATCCATCCAAATGTTTCAGCATATCTGGTCAAATTGTCTGTTTCAGTGAATTCCTGAGTGAAAAGAAATTGATACAATTCCATAGGACACAAAACTAAACAGCCCATTTTTTTTTACTATTTATGTAGTTTATGAACCCCAAATAAGAAAATAATTAATATGAGAGAACAGTTTATCCACTTCATTATTTTATTTAAAAGGTAACAATTATATAGAATGCTGCTTAATTGGTTGCGAAGCAGATCCGTCAGTGCTCGTCCATTGGTACCTCTATCATTTTTTTAAAAAAATTATTTTTAAATTGTTTTTTCATCTGTTTTTTGGCTTTGTTTTTTTGCTATGCAGTGCAGAAGGAAGCAAAGTGAACTGGTAGCAAAATAAGTTAGAAATCATCCCTGCTTCCAGGGTCCCCCGGCATCTCTTTTTGACTACCAGGGGGATAAAGGCCCAAAAGAGATGCAGGGGGCCTTCAAGGGAGAAAGAAAGAAAGAAAGAAAGAAAGAAAGAAAGAAAGAAAGAAAGAAAGAAAGAGTTTGAGTTGAGAGCTTTTTGTAAGTGGCTGTTAAGCTACCCTTCTAAGCTAACCAACAGTGTGGCTCTAAGAATGTCTGATGATCAGTGGGCATGTTCTCAATTTTAAATGTCTTTTTTCCCCTTCTGGGGTTCCACACAGGAAGAGAGAAAGGAAGGGGGGGAGAGAGGGGGGCAGAGGGAGGGAGAGAGGGAGGGAGGGAGAGAGATAAGAAAAAAGGAAAGAGAATGAAAGAGAGAAAGAGAAGAAAGAAAAAGAGAGAAAGAAATAATGAGAAATAAAGAGAGAAAGAGGAAGGGAGAGGAGAGAGAGAGGGGAAGAAGAGGAAGGAAGCACCACAAACCCTGCCATTAGACATGGCTTCAGAAGATACTTTGAAATAGCACAGCAATTTAGGGCCGGAAGATATGACAGAGATCATCTAATCCAACCCTGTGCTACAGCATAAAATCTTAAATTGTCTGGATTATCTTGGTGTCTCTAACAGAGAGGAAAATTGTTAGAAAGGACAAGGCTTCCATGCACAGGAAAGCAGAGATAGTCCTCGATTTGTGACCACAATTGAGCCAAAAATTTTGGTTGCTAAGCAAGAGCGTTATTAAATGGATTTCAGTACATTTTACTTAATCCATGACAATTCCAGCTCTAACAGTCATGTGCAAACTAAGGAAGAACATCTGAAGGCATGTGTAATATTCTAATGTACAGAAGGTATGGTTAAATGTGTGGCAGAAAGTGGACTTTGGGTGTGTTTTTCCAAATGCAATAAGTGAGGTTGAATGTGTAGTTTTAGAAGAGTTCTGTGTCTGCATGAGTGTATTCATACACATACAATATGTATAGTAGATAATGTATATTTTGTGTGTCTAGGTGGCACATGTGACATATATACATAGGATTAAATACTATAGTTTGGATGTTCAGTAGTAGTAAATAGGCAGGGAAATTGTATCTCATTGAGACCAGGAGAGACCAGGCACCCTAACCGTAACCCTTGACATGAGTGACATCAAGTTGGCCACCCAGTCATAATCACCCAGCAACCCCCAACTAATCATATGACCGCAAAGCCACTCCCACCCAGTCACATGACTGCCAAACGATTCCCACCCAGCCACATGACCACGAAGCCATGCCCACCATTACATGACCATCAATCCATGCCCACAAAATAAGACGCTCTGAATCCTACGGGATTGGGTATCATGTAAATCAATTAAATTAAATGAAATAAGCCACACCCACAGAGTAGTAGTAAAAAAAATTGGAGCCCACCCCTGTCCCTCACCCTAACCTGTGGTAGCAGAGGAGCTGTTGGCCACAGACTAGGATGAAGGGCGTTCCTGGCACTTTGTGGTGCAACCAAAAAAATGATGGGGTTAGCCTTGAACAACTCAAGTACATCAGCCAAACGGACTACAGCAATTGAAGCACCATTGGCAGGAAAATGTGCCTGGAAGTTCATGATACCCTGGATCCATTCTAACATATTAACAGAGTTAGAAGGGACTTTGTAGGTCATCCAGTCCAATCCCATGCTCAAGCAGGACACCCTACACCAGTGATGGCGAACCTATTTTTCCTCGGGTGCTGAAAGAGTGTAGGCATGCACTATCACGCATGCACAAGTGCTCACACCCAAAATTCAATGCCTGGGGAGGGCGAAAACAACTTCCTCCGACCCCTGGAGGCCCTCTGGAGGCCGGAAACGGCCTGTTTCATAACTTACAGAAGGCTCAGTAGGCTCATGTTTCACCCTCTCCAGGGTCCAAAGGCTTCCCTGGAGCCCGGGGAGGTTAAAAACGCCCTTTCACATCCCCTCAGCGACTCTCTGGAAGCAAAAAAACCCTCTCAGAGCCTCTGCGTGAGCCAAAAATCAGCTGGCCCAGCAAACACATGCACACTGGAGCTGAGCTAGGGCAACAGTTCGTGTGCTAGCAGATATGGCTCCGCGTGCCACCTGTGGCACCTGTGCCATAGGTTCGCCATCACTGCCCTACACCATTTCTGACAGATGGCAGTCCAATCTGTTCTTGAAAACTTCCAGTGATGATGCTTTCACAAATTCTGAAGGCAAGCTTTTCCATGGGTTGATTGCTCTCACTGTCAGAAAATTTCTTCTTATTTCCAGATTGGATTTCTACTTGTTCCGTTTCCATCCATTATTCTTGATCTAGCCTTTTGGTGCTTTGGAAAATAGCTTGGCCCACTTCTCTCTACAGCAGTCCTGCTATGCAAAATAGATTATTGGCCTAAATGAGTAGACAAGCTCTTAAGTGAATCCAATTACAACTTTTTCATCTAAAAACCAATAGGCATTATAGATTAAAATATTTTTTATAGTGTTGGAAATAATAAGGTAATTTACTGTCTTAGTTGTCCACTACATAGAGGACTTGGAAACTAAAAATAGTAGCATAAATCTTGTATATAAATTGCCTATTTGTTTTTTTGTACTATTTCACTGCGTCCTTGCACCTTATGACTTAATAATAGTAGTAGTAGTACCGTAGTAGTAGTAGTAGTAGTAGTAGTAATAATAATAATAATAATAATAATAATAATAATAATAATAATTTATTAGATTTGTATGCCGCCCCCAACTGCGACATTTCTTTCTTTCTTTCTTTCTTTCTTTCTTTCTTTCTTTCTTTCTTTCTTCTCTCTCTCTCTCTCTCTCTCTCTCTCTCTCTCTCTCTCTCTCTCTCTTTCTTTCTTTCTTTCTTTCTTTCTTTCTTAGATTTGTGTGCCGCCCCTCTCCCTTTTGCACTGACCTTTATCAAGAAGCTTATTGTAAAGGGACTGGTTACTTCATCCAGGGCTTTAAATGAGACAAAGTGAATGTTTCGGTGAGACAGTTTCAGGGCGTGTTCTTTATTAGCTAATGAACTTGTTTACTCATGCTTCACCTGATAGAGGAGAGAGTAAAACCAAACGGCAAATCAAATCCTAGTGAATAACTGGTGGCTGTGGTTTTTGTGTTTATCACAGAAGAGTACCGGTAATTTGTTTTTGTGTGTAAGTGTAGACTCTTGATTAGTTCCTCGCCTCATATTATGTTTTTGGTCTTGGTAGTAGGTTTTTTTCCCCAATTCTGTTCACAGTTTTGTTCTTGTTTTGCTTTTTGTTTTGCAAAATAAATAGGGAAGAAAACCACATTCTGGTGACTTAAGTTTTATGTGTTTGTTATGGACAAACAATCTTTTGTGGAAGTCATAGCAAAGTTATGTAAAGAAACGTTTTGGAGAAAATTTGTCTGCACAGGAGGCTCGGTGGAGGGAGGAACATTATTGCTTCTTTGCACTTGTGCTGTTATTTTTTTCTCTCTGTTTCTTGGAGGACTTTGAAATGTACATAACAACTTACTCAGAATTACTCAGTATGCAGAGCCATTTATAGGACATGAATCCATTTCTCTTCGATTATAATTGCTAACCAAAATTGCCAGAGGATTAAGCAGAAGACCGCAAGATTGATGTTGTGTTCTTTATGTCCACTAAATGGCCTTGGTTAGAGACTAAATACAGTTATTGTAACTGAGCAAAACATTAAATGGTTTCAGCAGTGCGGAGGGTGTTGAGCCGTAAAACCTGAGCAGATGAGCTGTCGCAAGACTTGCAGCAGAGATTGTCAAACCATATAAAGTGCTTTATGTGCATCTGCACAAAAGTCATTTCCCACCGTTTGGAGCCAACTATGCCCTTACAACTTTTGATCCCAAATGCAATTGAGGCAGAGCCAGGTCAATCTGAGTCTGCGAAGCTGCTGGAAGTTGCTTCTGAAATGTCCTAAATCAGTGATGGTGAACCTTTTTTTCCTTGGGTGCTGAAAGAGCGGTCACACATGTTATCGTGCATGCACCAGTGTCCACACCCACAATTCAATGCCTGGAGAGGGCAAAAACAGCTTCCCTCCTGGAGGCCAAATAACGGCCTATTTCCCAACTTCTGATGGACCCAGCAGGCTCCTGTTTCTCCCTCCCCAGGTTACAAAGGCTTCCCTGGAGCTGGGGGAGGTTAAAAACGCCCTCCCCCATCTCCCCAGAGGCTCTCTGGAATCCAAAAGTGCCCTTCCAGAGCCTCTGTGCAAGCCAAAAATCAGCTGGCCAGCACACACATGCACATTGGAGCTGAGCTAGGGCAATGGCTCAGTGCCAGTAGATATGGCTTTGTGTGCCATAGGTTCGCCATCACTATCCTAAATCATTCTGAGGCCCTTAAGCTGGCTGGGGGTTTTTTTTTTGGACATTGTAATTTCTCTATAGCATTTTCAAAGCAGAATGGAGGATCATTTAAGAAGAAAAAGGTAGAATACTCTCTCATTGAGTAGTGTCAAGCACTGTTACTTGCCTTAGTTCAAATAAGAGGGAGCAGTTTTCCCTTGAAAAGGGAAAATGATTCTTTGAGGGTAAGAGCAAACAGAATATTCTTCTATTTTTTTCCTTGCGTCAAGTATGTATTGGACAAAATAAATAAATAAGTAATGGTAATGCCTTTGTTTCTCTAATGCAGTGATTCCCAAACTTGGCAACTTTAAGGCTTGTGGACTTCAACTCCCAGAATTCTCCAGCTGGCATGGCATGGCATAGCATAGCATAGCATAGCTGGCTGAAGAATTCTGGGAGTAGAAATCCACAAGTCTTAAAGTTGCCAAGTTTGGGAAGCACTGCTAATGCATTCTCTGGGTGCTGAAAAATACCTTTATGAAAGTGAGACTGTGATCTTTGCTTGGATTTAGTGAGTCCACAGAGATCTAATATTGTGTTTATATCATATGAAGAAGGTACATCCCCCTACCTACAAAAACAAATCTATGTGACCTAGTGTTATTTCTTAGATATTGTTCAGTCTGCAGCTAATGCCAGAATTAGTGAATCACTATACTGCTAAATTATACAGGGCCCTTGTGGTCTTGTATGTAAGGTGTGTCTAACTTGTCACATGCAGCTAGTAATATGGCACCATAAGATTGTCATATATACTGTATATATATATGATGTTTGTTATTTACATACATTATATTATACTGTATATTGTATGCACGGCCCGAAACAATTCCTATTTACTCATTGTGGGCCAGGAAAATCATAAGGCTGGATACACCTGACATGAAAGTATGAACAATGCAGATCTAGATTGAAATTTAGTCTCAAGAGCATGTGCCTATGCAGGTGGATCAATGTCTTTTACAAGGATGTCATTGTTGAACTATACACCATCTTTGAGTTCCAGGGGAGAGGGGCAGGATTTAAATGTAAAAATAGTAATCTAGCATCTAGATTTATTCTAGTACTACTTATTGACTTAATTAGTCAATAAATAACATTAGACTACATTAGTAGTCTAGCATTGTAAGAACAAGTCTAGCATTAAACTGAGATGTTTTCCTTATTTTACTAATTCTTCTTGTACAGCACAGTTAATTAATACTTCCTGATTTGTGATTACCTAAAGATGGTAATTGCATATTTAACAGAAAAATGTCATTCACCGTGTGACAGGATATGTTATTAGGAGCTCTGAGTGAGTGTCTATGCAATGATTCCCAGATTGCTAAACCATTGCTTAGTTTATACTATACATATGAATGGGCCTTATGTTATTTGGGAACAATGAGAAACACCCACAATTCTTGATTCAGTGTTCGTAAACACTCCCAAACAATTTAGCTAGAATTCTTTCGGATATGACAGATAAACTCCGCATAAACGTACACCTCACCATATAGATAGATCTACCAAGAATACTTATAAGATACTGTGTTCGCATTCAGATTTTATATTTTTAAAGTTTTAAGTGTTGAAATGTTATATACTACATTCTTTCTTTACATGTCTATTCTTCCTATACTCTTTAAAAAACATTGTGTACCATTTGTATGGCTACTTAAAAAAACACAATTTTTTCATAATTTGGAGTTTGGACTATTTGCTTATAGTAGCAGTACTCCCACCACAAAGATCAAGAACAAAAACAATAAAAACACGTATGTATATGAGCCGGGGTGGCGCAGCAGGTAGAGTGCTGTACTGCAGACCACTGAAGCTGACTGTAGATCTATGGGTCAGTGGTTCAAATCTCATCACCGGCTCAAGGTTGACTCAGCCTTCCATCCTTCCGAGGTGGGTAAAGTGAGGACCCGGATTGTGGGGGCAATATGCTGGCTCTGTTAAACAGTGCTATTGCTAACATGTTGTAAGCTGCCCTGAGTCTAAGGAGAAGGGCGGCATAAAAATTGAACAAACAAACAAACAAATAAATAAATACTTGTTTTATTCAGTGCAGAGTGCTGGGAATATGGGAAAGACTTATTGCTAGAGAATTCTTTCAATAAAGTAGTTTTTCCCAGCACTATATATGTTAAGTTTTTCTCTGAGTAATTTCATTTTCATTGTAGGGTGAGTTTTCTTCCTCTCACACCAGGTGAGTGTACTTACTTTGTTATATATTGTTTAACTATAGTTTATTGGAACATTGTGAGCTGCTTCACATGTAATGTGATCCATAAAGTACAATTTACAGATCAGATAATCCATTTTATATATCACACTAACCCAGAATCAAACCAAGTCTGGTATGCTTTAGCATAATGCAAGACCTCACCAGAACTGGCTGCTTTTATTACTGTGCTCTGGAAATCTGAAGTGCTTTTCCTGTATATGTTAAATGTGTAGGCTATTAGCAATTCCTTTTCAATTTAAATTTACCTCAATTCTTTTTGAGATGGTAATGTCAAGAAACAAATCACAGAAGAATGTCAAGCACTTAAAAATGCCTTTCCCTTTTTCTTTGAAAGAAACATTTCTACAAAGCTTCATAAAAAGCTTGAAGAACCAGTTACACTATCTTTTTTGTTTTCCCTTTCTGTTAGAGGAAATCCTAAAGTGAACGTAGACTGATACCAGTTTGAGAGTTAAGTCTATATAACACTGAATATTAGCTGCAGTTTTGAAATATGCTTTTGTAGTATGTATTTATAACACACCGTATACTCAGAGGTGGGCTGCTAAGATGAAACAGTGATGTGTGTTTGCCCCCGTGGCTCTGAGTGCTAGCGGAGTCCAGTACAACTATGATATTGTACCTGGGCAGGTAGTGAAATCGGACCTGCGTGTCCGTGTGCAATTTCGCTACATGCCCAGGTGCAATAGCACAGTGATTTTCAACCTTTCTTGAGCCGTGGCACATTTTTTACATTTACGAAACCCTGGGGCACATTGAGCGGGGGGGGGGGGGGGGGGCTGCTAAAAAAAGTTTGGACAAAAAAATCTCTCCCTCTCTCTCTTCCTCCCTTTCGCTCTATTTCTCTCTCCCTCCCTCTTTCTCTCCCTTCATATTTCTCTCTCTCTCTCTCTCTCTCCATCCCTCTTTCTTTCTCTTCCTTCCTTCCTCTCTTTTTTGCTCTCTTTCTCTCTCCCTCCCTCCCTATGTCTTTCTCTCTCTCTCCCTCCCTCCCTCTCTCTCTCTTGCTTTCTCTCTCTCTCTTGCTCTCTCTCTTGCTCTCTCTTTCTTTTTCTTGTTCTCTTTCTCTCTCTCTTGTTCTTTCTCTCTCTCTCGCTCTTTCTCTCTCTTTCTCTCTCTCTCTCTCTCTCTTGCTTTCTTTCTCTCTCTGAGCTTCGCGGCACACCTGACCATGTCTTGCGGCACACTAGTGTGCCGAGGCACACTGGTTGAAAAACACTGCAATAGCATAATTGTGCTGGACTCTGCTAGCATTCAGAGCACACGTCACCGTTCCACCTTAGCAGCCTATCTCTGCGTATACTAAATTACAAAATATAGTAGGCTAACACCATATTCTTAGTGGTCTCCTAGGTCACTGTACATATTGATCAGATATTGAATAATCTTAACCTAAGATTAAGAAATATTTTGCCCTGTGGGAACACAGCTGAAATGTCAGTTACCTACCTTGGGAGATTCTTGCTAAAGCAACTAGAAAAAGAAATTATTACAATAGTTTTTAACTTACAACCACTAATCGAGCCCAAAGTTTATACAGCTAAGAAAGACAGTTGTTAAGTGAATTTTTAAATCCTATTTTACTTTCTTGCCATCAGTTAACAACTGAATCACTGTAGTTGTTAAGGTAATAATATGGTTGTTAAATAAATCTGGCTCTTCCCCATTGGCTTTGATTGTTATACAGACACAATAACTGTCATAAATACATGCCAGTTTCCAAACATCTGAATTTTGCTCATGTGACCATTGGGATAGTGCAGTGGTCATAAGTGTGAAAAATAGTCATACGTCATTTTTTCAGTAGCCTTATAATTCTGAATGGTCACTAAATGAATGGTTGTAAATTGAGGACTACCTGTATCAATAAACGGACATCTGGCAATATATTTTTGTGGAAAATATTTGGCATAGCACAGTGCACAAAAAACCCTAAGCCATTATATGATTTGTGTAGTGTATTAATCATGTACAGTATTTGGAAACTTTTTTTAAACTTAGAGACAATTGTGATTTATTCAGTAATTATTAAACAATGGTTTACATGATAGATGAATTGTATAAACTGACCTCTTAGGAATCAGGTGAGGTCAACAGTGGACAATCTAAGGTTTAAGTTTTGGAAGTTTGGTGATGAAACCACAGCTAATGAGTTCCAGGCATTAATCACTCTGTTGCTAAAGTCATATTTTCTAGTCAAGTTTGGGGTGGTTCACTTTGAGTTTGTATCTGTTGTGTGCTCATGTATTGTTGTGGTTGAAGCTGAAGTGGTCATTGACAGGTAGGGCTTTGTAGCGGATAATTTTATGAGCCATGCTTAGATCGTGCCAAAGGTAACATAGTTGTAAGCTTTCTAAGCCCAGGATTTCAAGTTTGGTTGCGTAAGTTATTCTGTTGCAAGTAGAGGAGTGGAGGGCTCCTCTAGTAAAGTATCTCTGGATGTATTTCTAATGTATTTATGTTTGATGTGCGGTGTGGGTTCCAGACGGATGAGCTTTATTCAAAGATTGGTCTGGCGAATGTTTTGTATGCTCTGGTTAGTAGTGTGATATTACCGGAGGAGAAGCTACGTAAGATTAGGGTAAAATCTCTTGAAGCCTTTTTACATAGAAACATAGAAGTCTGACGGCAGAAAAAGACCTCATGGTCCATCTAGTCTGCCCTTATACTATTTTCTGTATTTTATCTTAGGATGGATATATGTTTATCCCAGGCATGTTTAAATTCAGTTACTGTGGATTTATCTACCACGTCTGCTGGAAGTTTGTTCCAAGGATCTACTACTCTTTCAGTAAAATAATATTTTCTCATGTTGCTTTTGATCTTTCCCCCAACAAATGACCTAAGCTTTGGCACTTAGGTCATTTGATACGAGTATTCCAAGATCTTTGACAGAGTGAGGGTCATCTGCAAGGTCTTCTTATTCTGCTTGTATTTGGTGCTCTGATTTTTTTGCCAATGTGCAGGGCAGAGCAAGGTCTTTTTGGAGGGTAGCAGTGTTGTCAGTGGTTTTGAAGAATTTTACATCATCGGTGAAAAGAACATAGTTGCTTGTAATGTCATTTATATAGAGTATAAAGAATGTTGGTCCTAGTACGCTGCCTTGGTGTACACCGCTGTTAACAGGAACAGAATTAAATAGGGTGCTCCCTATTTTGACCACTCGTCTGTTTGACAGGAACGCAATTATCCAGTCATGTAGGGGTCCAGAGATGGCGTAGAAAAAAAAAAGAATTTTAGTTTCAGAAGTAGTTTATCATGAACCACTGAGTCGAAGGCTTTACAGAAGTCTATATAAATTGTGTTTTTTGTTTTGCCCTGGTCAAGTTTTGAGGTCCATATGTTTTTACAGTATAGTAGTTGTAGATTTCAGGATAATTTTTTCCTGAAGTCGAATTGCTTGTGTGAAAGTAAGTTGTTAGTTTCTAGGTGGGGAGTAATGGATTGGTTTATGATTGATTTCACGACTTTGCATGTGATGCAGCATAGAGATATTGGTCTGTAGTTTTTTACTAGACTGGGATCTCCCTTTTTGAAGATGGGTATGACTGTGGCTAGTGACCATAGGTTTAGTAGGGAACTGGCCCTGTAGGATTTTTCAAAGATTATGCTTACTGGTTCAGCAATGGCTGTGGGGTGCTTTTTTAGGAAGTATACACATAGTCCATCAGGTTCAATTCACAGGGAAGGTTTTAGGCCAGGTAGTGCTTTTTCAACATTGTCTATTTGTGTTAAATCATGAGTATTTGTGGCAATGTACCCTCTAATTTTTTCCCGGTGTGGGCGGAAAAGTATAGTGTCTGAGCGACAGTCCCTTTGGGACTGGGCGGCATAGAATAATTAATAAATAAATAAATAAATAAATAAATAAATAAGAAAAAAATCCCTTTTATTAAAAGAAATTAATAATTTAAAAAAACCAAAATCCATTACTATTAAAACTAAATCAACCAGCAAAACCAAAAACATAACTATTAATAAAAACAGGTGAGGGCTGGGGTTTTTTTCTGTTATTATTTAAGTGCTTTTACCATATGCTTTAACCCTGCTGTTCTGTTCGAAAAAACTTCCTAATGTTATGTTCGGGTCACATACGACCCGGACCAAAAACTCTTCATTTGAAGTGCTTATGTTTGGTCAATTTGAAAACTTTTTTCACTTGGAAAGTAGTCTGAACATTTCTGCACACAATGATATGAAAATTGAAATGAAAAAAGTAAATCTTATTGGTTTATTTTGCGGATATATTGCATGCCCCCCCGTTTTTGTGAATTTTTTCAATTTATGGATAGTTTTGCTTGCAAAATCCATTCTATTTTATTAAAGTTGGTGTGGGATTGGTAGCTTGAACATTTCTGAACATAATGATATGAAAATTGAACTGGAAAAATTGATGCATATTGGTTTATTTTGTTGATGAAATGCATGCCCCTCCGTTTTTTTGAAATAGTCTTCACTTTATGGATAGTTTTGCTAGCAAAATCCATTCTATTTTACTAAAGTTGGTGTGGGATTGGTAGCTTGAACATTTCTGAACATAATGATATGAAAATTGAACTGGAAAAATTGAAAAAATTGAACTGGAAAAATTGAAAAAAATTCACAAAAACGGGGGGGGCATGCATTATATCCACGAAATAAACCAATAAGATTTACTTTTTTCATTTCAATTTTCATATCATTGTGTGCAGAAATGTTCAGACTACTTTCCAAGTGAAAAAAGTTTTCAAATTGACCAAACATAAGCACTTCAAATGAAGAGTTTTTGGTCCGGGTCGTATGTGACCCGAACATAACATTAGGAAGTTTTTTTGCCCAGCAAAAACTAAGCCCCCCACCCCCAAAAAAAATTCTCATAGAGAGAACCCCTGAAATGATGAAAAGTCATGAAATTTCAAGTTTCAGATATGCAGGGAAAATGTTTTACAGGGACTCAAACTTGGTTTCGGGTCACATACGACCCGAACAGAACAGCAGGGTTAAATCAAGTCACTTCTCTCTCTGTTTCTCTCTCCTGTCATTCTCTGCCTCAATCATTTTCTCATTTCTCTTTTCTCCCCTTTTTTCTATCATTTCTCTCTATCTCTTCCTTCCACTCTTCTCTCTCTCTCTTGCTTTCTCTGTCTCTCTCTCTCACTATCTTCCTTCCTCTCTCATCTCTCTCTCTCTTGCTTTCTTTCTTTCTCTTTCTCTCTCTTTCCCCCTCTTGGTCTCTTTCTTTTTCTCACTTTCTCCCTCTCTTGCTTTCTCTCTCTCACTCTTTCTTGTTTTCTTTCTCACACTCTTTCTCTCTCTTGTTCTCTCTCTTGCTATCTCTTTCTCTCCCCCCTTTCTCTCTCTCTCTCTTTCTCACTTACTCTCTATCTTGCTGTCTGTTGCTCTCACTCACTCTCGTTCTCTCTCCGTTCTTCTCAGCGGAGGCTGGTAATATTCAATGTCGGAGGGGCGCGCGCGGTGGCGCGCGCTCGCTATCTCCATACCAGGCCACTCGGAACATTCAAAATAAGAAAAGCCTTCGCCGGCAGGCATTCTCTCAGCAGAGGCCGGCGAAGGTGATATTCAAGGTCGGGGGCGCGTGCGCGGTTGCGCATGCTCCCTATCTCCATACCAGGCTTCGCTGGTGAAAGTTTTTCTTATTTTGAATGTTCCGAGTGGCCTGGTATGGAGATAGGGAGCGTGCGCAACCTGCCCCGCCTCTCCTGCAACCCCCTTGCTGAGAGCCCGGGATGAAAGTGCTCTCAGCAAAGGGACTGAGACGGGCAGGGCGTGCGTTCCGGGTGCGGAGGAGCCGCGCCCAAAGGTAGGAGGCGGCGGCGGAGCAGAGGGGGCGGATCGGGCGGGGGGCAGCGACGAAAGGCCGAGGGGGCCGGAAGCAACATGGGGAGGCAGGGGCTACTGCGGCTCCCTTCCCTTCTGTTGCCGGCGCCTCCCCACCCTCCCCCGCGGGACTGCGCGCCCATGGAAAATGGGGACTGCGCGCCCATGGAAAAGGGCGCGCGACCCGGTATTTTGGGGTGCGCGTGCGCTCACGTGCGCAGCCTACAGGGAACGGTGATTTGTGGTATGATTAGGGAATTTGGGGCATGAGCCATTGCTATTTACAAAGACTGAGCCAAATAATGGTTGAATGGTTGAAAAGGTTAGCTTTGATTGTTTCATCATGGCATTCTTCGTTGTTGGGTCATTTAGTGGGGGAGGGGGCTTGAGTCCTTGAGTTTGTTGTAGAAGGCACAGTTCAATTTTGTGCGCAGAAGGTTTTCCTCTTGTTTGCTATGATAGTTGGAACAGTCGGTCTTTATTTGGTGGGATATATTTTTGTAACAGTTTTTGAAGTTAGCTACCTAACCTGCTTTGTTTTTTCACCAGAGTGATTTTTTTTTTGCATTGTAATTTCCTTATTGATATGGGTAGTTTGTTTTTCTTGTCTATGGTGGTTATCAATGGTGGTAGTAGTGGTTATCACACATGCAAGGATCTGGAAGAGAAGAAGATGATGAACTTCTGGAGACAGATGACAGACTATAGAGGGATATAGCATTGCCTCCAACTGTATGGATTCAGCTCCAGTGATCTTAGAAGCCGATGTCTTCTCAAGCCCCCTCCCCCACTAAATGACCCAACAACGTCTTGAACGATTAAAGATAAATAAGGCAATGGGTCCAGATGGCATCCACCCCAGAGTTCTTAAAGAACTCAGATCTGTCATTGCTACCCCCCTGACTGATTTGTTTAACCAATCCTTGTTAACAGGAGAAGTTCCTGAGGATTGGAGAATGACAAGTGTTGTGCCTATCCACAAGAAGGGCAGTAGAGAAGAAGCTGGTAACTACAGGCCAGTTAGCTTGACATCAGTTGTCGTTAAAATGATGGAGACTCTACTGAAAAAGAGGATAAATCAGCACCTAAAAAACAATAACTTATTGGACCCAAATCAGCATGGCTTTACTGAAGGCAAATCATGTCAGACTAATCTCATTGATTTCTTTGACTATGTCACAAAGGTGTTGGATGAAGGTGGTGCCGTGGATATTGCCTACCTGGACTTCAGCAAAGCCTTTGATACGGTTCCACATAAAGAGCTGATAGATAAATTAGTGAAGATTGGACTTAATCCCTGGATAGTTCAATGGATTTGCAGCTGGCTGAAGCATAGACACCAGAGGGTTGTTGTGAATGGCGAGTATTCTGAGAAGAGTCAGGTTACAAGCGGTGTGCCACAAGGGTCTGTTCTGGGTCCTATTCTTTTTAATATGTTTGTGAGTGACATAGGGGAAGGTCTGGTAGGGAAGGTTTGCCTATTTGCCGATGACTCTAAAGTGTGCAATAGGGTTGATATTCCTGGAGGCGTCGGCAATATGGTAAATGATTTAGCTTTACTAGATAAATGGTCAAAGCAATGGAAACTGCAGTTTAATGTTTCCAAATGTAAAATAATGCACTTGGGGAAAAGGAATCCTCAATCTGACTATTGTATTGGCAGTTCTGTGTTAGCAAATACTTCAAAAGAAAAGGATTTAGGCGTAGTGATTTCTGACAGTCTCAAAATGGGTGAACAGTGCAGTCAGGCAGTAGGGAAAGCAAGTAGGATGCTTGGCTGCATAGCTAGAGGTATAACAAGCAGGAAGAGGGAGATTATGATCCCGCTATATAGAATGCTGGTGAGACCACATTTAGAATACTGTGTTCAGTTCTGGAGACCTCACCTACAAAAAGATATTGACAAAATTGAACGGGTCCAAAGACGGGCTACAAGAATGGTGGAAGGTCTTAAGTATAAAACGTATCAGGAAAGACTTAATGAACTCAATCTGTATAGTCTGGAGGACAGAAGGAAAAGGGGGGACATGATCGAAACATTTAAATATATTAAAGGGTTAAATAAGGTCCAGGAGGGAAGTGTTTTTAATAGGAAAGTGAACACAAGAACAAGGGGACACAATCTGAGGTTAGTTGGGGGAAAGATCAAAAGCAACATGAGAAAATATTATTTTACTGAAAGAGTAGTAGATCCTTGGAACAAACTTCCAGCAGACGTGGTAGATAAATCCACAGTAACTGAATTTAAACATGCCTGGGATAAACATATATCCATCCTAAGATAAAATACAGAAAATAGTATAAGGGCAGACTAGATGGACCATGGGGTCTTTTTCTGCCGTCAGACTTCTATGTTTCTATGTTTCTATGTTATCAATCAGTAGTACTAGTCTGATAGTTCTTTTGACTTCTAGCAAAATGATGTTATAGAGGTCATCAACAGCGTTCCAACCAGAGAGTAGAGTTTGCCAGTGAAGAGTTGCAAGGTTGGCGTCTTACCTTTGCCATCATAGTTGGCTTTTAAAAAGTTATATTTGGGTGTACCATTATTAAGATGGCTTTTGCAAAGTTATGGATTGAGTCTGAAGTCTATCATGCTGTGATCACTGTTGGAAAAGGGTTCTTTTATTTCTAGTCCATAAATTGCACTTTTGCTGTTGCAGAATATGAGGTTAAGGCAGTTGTTGAGTTAGTATTGTTCGTTACTAGTTGGTCAAGTCCCAGACTGGTAATAGCATTATAGGATTGTATGGATGGGTTCAGTCATGCATTTGTTTAGGGCAGTGATGGTGAACCTGCGGAACCATATTTGCTGGCACCGAGCTGTTGCTCTAGCTCAGCTCCGATGTACATGTGTGTGCTGGTCAGCTGATTTTTGGCTCACACAGAGGCTCTGGGAGGGTGTTTTTTTGCTTCCAGAGAGCCTCCGGGGGCGATAGGGGAGGGCGTTTTTATCTTCCCCTAGTACCAGGAAAGCTTTTGGAGCCTGGGGAGGGTGAAACATGAACCTTCTGGGCCCACTAGAAATTGGGAAACAGGCAGTTTCTGGCCTCCAGAGGGTCTCTAGGGGGCGGGGAAAGCTTTTTTCGCCCTCCCAACACATTGAATGATGGGTTTGGGCACTTGCACATGTGTGATAGCATACCTCCATGCTTTTTCTGCACCCAAGAAAAAAAGGTTCCCCATCACTGGTTTAGGGTCTAGTTCAGTGTTTCCCAACCTTGGCAACTTGAAGATATTTGGACTTCAAATATGACTACACTGGTCTAGTTAATGAGAGTTAGATTGAGGTCTCTAAGAAAGATAAGGGGTTATGGGCAGGAGGTTGCCAACTTTAGCAGTGAGGTTAATTTATTTGCATAGTCTGGGGCTCTGTACCAAAGTAGGAAGCAAAGTGTAGTATTCAAGGACAGATCACAGATGATGGTTTCAGGAAGTGAGATCATGTGTAATTTGGATATTTTTTTAGCTTTAGTGACTTTTTGTAGATAAAACTGCCCTTTCCCCCTTTTTCCAGGGCAGCAATAACTGCAACTAAATGTTTCTGATAACTTGATTGGCCTTTCATATCAGCTTGGAGGCAATTTAGCATTTACAGAATAGCTCCATCTTAGGGATGTTGATAGGTTTCCTGAGGAACTCAGGTCCTTCCACAACATTTCTCTAGGTTTAAGGTCGGGACATTGACTGTTGGCCATTCCAAAACATCAACTTTCTTCTGAATGAACCATTCTTTGGCCATGCAACATGTGTGCTTGGGATCACATGACACACTTTATCTTGAACTTCAATTCATGGATAGATATTCTTCTATGGAATTTGCCGGTACAATGTTTTTAACTCATTTGTTCAATTGGCTTCTCTTTATCTAGTTTTAAGATGACTGTGGAGAATAGATTGTGTTTTAAGCCATATTTATGCAGAAATATCGAACATTCGAAAGGATTTATAAATTTTTAAGCACTACTGCACCTTGAAGGAATCAATGGATCTCTGTCTTTAGATAGCAGATATCACTTCAGCCACATGGTCTTCTTAGCCTGAAGTTATAGCACATTATTTAACTGACCATGTCTATTTCTGTGACATCTTGCCATGGCAGTTAGCATTGTTAATCATTCTTGTTAACAAATTCTAATGTTTTGTGATGAACATTCCCGAACATATAAATGTGTCACTCTCACTTTTGCTTGGAAATTCTTTTCGGGTATGACTTATTGATCTGTCAATCTGTCCAGTCGATATTAATACTGGAGTTGGGCTTATAGGCGGATCCTTCAGTGAAAGGGAAATGTCCTTAAGTTCTATTTTGAACACTGAGTTAAAACAGGTGCAGAATTAGGTCTTCTCTGTTGAATGAATTTCAACAGAGTACATTTCCTGCTGGCTCTCTTTTTGTTTCAAAACGTGGCAGCTCTTAAGACCTTTTTTGCTCTTCAGTTGGCTGATTGGCATGTGTGTTAAGCTTTTAAACAAATGACTGTAAGGCAAAGACTACCTGTAATCCTGGAAAATGCAAACGCTGTATGCTACATTAAAAAAAAAACCAGGCAACCATAGTGTACGTAATTTGTTTCTTGTTCAAAGATTTGTATGAACCCAGAGATTGGGTAACAAATGCACTGTGTAAATTAATCATGTGTAAGTATCTCATACTGATACACAATAGTTCCTAGGATTGTGCAAAGTAGGAAATCTGTTCTCCAGACATTAATGAATCATAGTGCCGCTCCACCCTAAAACAGTATGACCAGTGGTCAGGACTGAGTGAGTTTTATTTCAGCAATATTTGAGTGTGTCACTGAATCCGTCTTTCAGTTGTGATCCTTGAATACAACTGCTCACACTAAGAACAGAAGTTTTACTAGAAAGTTTTCTTCCGATCAAGTAAAAAAGGAGCAAAGACAGACATTTAGTCTCATTCTTTTATCACATAACAGCCAGTGAAGCAACAACATCTCAATTAAATCAGTGTAAACAATTATCATGCCAAGGTAAGAAAGCAGCAATCTCAAAAAAGCTCAGTCCTCCAGGACACATATGCTAATTAAAAACATTGTTTAATGTCACTTTAAAGCTACAGCAACCTGGGGGGAGGATTGATTTACAATCTCTTGTTTTTTTTCTATTTGCACTTACAACTATTGTATCACCCTTGTAGTCACTTGATCACAATTTGGGTACTTGATAGCCAGCTTGTATGTATGACTAGTTCAGTGTCTAGTCAAATGATCATGATTTATGATCCTTTGGACCAATTTCTGGCAAAAAACCTCCCAAAAACCTTTGAGGAAGCTGGATTCACTTAATGACTGGCAAAAGAATTGTTTAAAATTGAATCTGACTCAACTTATGAGTCCAACAACTTACAGCCAAAATTGTGGTCACAATTGTGATCATAAGTCAAGAATTACTACATGCTTTTTCTAGCTGAAGCCTATATATGAAAATTCTTAAGACGACAGCAGTAAGTGTTGCTTTTCCTAGAATAGGATCCCCAACCTCCGGGCTGCAGCCGTTTACCGGGCTGTAGCCTGTTCAGAATTGGGCTTTGGCAGGCAAGTGCCCATGCTTTCAGCTTCACTTACATGACCGGTGGTCACGCGGTCATCTCACTGCCATTCATGCAGAACTACTACCGCCCCCCACTTGCTGGGCCACCAGTGGAAAAGTTTGGGGACTATTGTCCTAGAACAGAGGTGTCAAACTCAGTTTCACTGAGGGCTCATCAGGGTTGTGTTCGACCTTGGGAGCTGCCATGGTTGGCGTGGCCAGCTTGACGTCACTCCTGTTGGAGGGGCCTGTGGTGATCTGAGCACTCTGCCAGCAAAAACAGGCTCCCAAGCTCTGTTTTTGCTGGCAGAGTTGCAGGAAGACATGGCAGCTGAAACTGGAGCTCGGAAGCCTGTTTTTGCTGGCAGAAGCACCGCGGGCCAGTCCAGGCCAACTCCGCAGGCAGATCTAAGTACCCTGTGGGCCAGATCCAGACCCCTGGCCTTGAGTTTGACACCCCGGTCCTAGAAGAAATGCTCATGATGAATGAAAGGAGAACCCATCCAGTCCAGTTTGTCCAATCATTTCATCAGATGGAAAGTAGAAGTAGACAAGGAGATTACAGAGATGGCAGTCCAATATTCTCCTGTGGCTAGAATTCAGAGCAATGCTACTTCTGATTCTAGAGATAGCAAGTATAGGGTTATTCTTTGTCAAGTGGACCAGGTGTCCACTTGACTGATTTTTGCAGCCTTATTTGAAAAGAAGCCATCACAAAAACAACATATATATTAGAAAAAAGTGTGCTCTTTCTAATGAAATAAAAATGAAGATGGTTGAAGATGAGAAAACAGAGATCTCTGTTTCCTCACCTTCATTAAAAAGAGCAAGTTTTTCTCTATTACTCTGTTTTCTCACCTTCAATCACCTTCATTTTTATTTCATGAGAAAGAGCACACTTTTTTCAATCATGTATGTTGTTTCTGTGATGGTTTCTCTTCAAATAAGGCTTATTTCATCTGATCCACTTGACAAAGAATGACCCTATAGTCATGATTGAAGCCATTGTTAATCTTATTCTCCATGAATGTTATTATTATTTATTATTATTGTATTAGATTTGTTTGCCGGCCCTCTCTGTAGACTCGGGGCGGCTCACAAAAGTGATAAAAACAATACATGGTAACAAATAACAAATCTAAAAATTAAAATCTAAAATAACAGTTTTACATTAAAAAGTCTAAAAAGAAAAAAAAACCCCAATAGCTAAAATACATACACACAGTCATATCATGCACAAAATTACATAGGCAAGGGGGAGATGTCTCAGTTCCCCCAAGCCTGATGATAGAGGTGGGTTTTAAGGAGTTTACGAAAGGCAAGGAGGGTGGGGGCAGTCCTAATATCTGGGGGGAGTTGATTCCAGAGGGTTGGAGCTGCCACAGAGAAGGCTCTTCCCCTGGGTCCTGCCAGATGACATTGTTTAGTTGACGGTACCCGGAGTAGACCAACTCTGTGGGACCTAACCGGCCGCTGGGATTCGTGCGGCAGAAGGCGGTCTCACAGATATCCAGATATGTTGAGGTTCCATTGGTGGCTAATCCAATCTAGACTCATATGAAATTTAAATGGGTGGCTATATTAAACAAATAAACACTCTTGTGTTTGTTTCCTCGGCTAAATTGCAGTGATTCCTGTTTATTCCTGTTGTACCAAAGAAAACATAGTGAAAAATTACACTTGGAACACAGTGGCCTATCACTGTAACCCCCATATCTTTATTAGTGGAGTGCTTCTATTGCAGAAGCTAATGCCATTTCTGCATTCCAATAAGTTGTTTTTGTTTGTTTGTTTCCTGATAGTGTTATGTAATATTTAAATATACAAAATCTAACCAATTAAAATCTGAAGTACTAGGTTAATAGTTGGTGCAAAATGCAGCCATGTGAGCTGCCCTGACCCTTCCAAGGCATGTGTCTATCTCACCACCACTCCGTGAGTTGCATTGGTTGCTGATTGGTCTCCGGAGGCAATTTAAAGTGTTGGTTATGACCTATACAGTGGAACCCCGACATAAGAGCTGCTCGACTTAAGAGCTACTCGAGATAAGAGCTGGGAGAGGAGAGACATTTTTTTATTTTATTTTATTTATTACTTGGATTTGTATGCCGCCCCTCTCCGCGATACGAGCCGAGAAGAGCCGGGCTGGCTTACTTTCCTTCCTTCCCGCGCTGATGCAGAGCCACTCGAACAAAGCGTCGCGCCCCTCTGATGCTTTCGGCAGCTTCCGAAGCGACGCTGGGCTCTTTTGCCGCCAAAAGCGTCAGGGGGGCGTGACGCTTTGTTCGAGTGGCTCTGCATCAGCGCGGGAAGGAAGGAAAGTAAGCCAGCCCGGCTCTTCTCGGCTCGTATCCTGGCACTTGGTGAGTGGAGAGGCGATCGCCTCCCCTGCCGCCCCACTCTGGGGGTCCTTGGCTTCTGCTGGGGGTGGGGGGATCCGAACGCTGTTTTGAATTTCACATTCTGAGTGGCCCAAACGCCAAAGGCGAACTTCCGCACCTCAGGAGTTAGCTCGCAAACGGCGCGGCTGTTTTAAAACATCGCTGCCGGCCTGGGGGGGGAGAGGGAAAGGGGGGAGAGAAAGAGAGAGGGAGAGAGAGAAAGAGAGAGGGAAAGGGGGGGAGAGGGGGGAGAGAAAGAGAGAGGGATAGAAAGAGAGAGAGAGTGAGAGATGCTCAGTGAGCCTTTCTTTGAAGTTGCCTTTCTTTCTTTCTTTCTTTCTTTCTCTCTCTCTCTCTTTCTTTTTCTCTCTTGCTCTCTTGCTCTTTCATTCTTTTTTCTTTCTCTTTCTTTCTTTCTTTCTTTCTTTCTCTTTCTTTCTTTCTTTCTTTCTCTTTCTTTCTTTCGTTCTCTTGCTTTCTCTCCTTCCTTCCCTTCTTCCATTTCTTTCATTCTCCCTCTCTATTTTTATTTCTCTTTCATTTTCTTTCTTTCTCTCTTGCTTTCTTTCTTTCTTGCTCTTTTTCTTTCTCTCTTTTACCTTCCCTTCCTCTATTTCTTGCTTTCCTTTTCCTTCCTCCCTTCTTTCCTCCCTCTACAGGATTGAGTGAAGTTACTCTCCCCTTTCATAAGTTTCCTTGCTTCCTTCCTCTGTTTCTGTCCCTTCACCCTTTCTTTCTTCCTTTCTTTCTTCCTTTCTTTCTTCCTTCCTTTCTTTCCTTCCTTCCTTTCCTCCCTCCATTTCTTGCTTTCCTTTTCCTTCCTCCCTTCTTTCCTCCCTCTACAGGATTGGGTGGCAGTGAAGTTGAATAAATAACTACAGTTTAATGAATAAAAATAAAAGTTTGCCATGTTGATTGTTTTGGGTAAAAAGAGGAAGGGAAGGAAAGCTCTCAGCTTATCATCTTATTAATAAGTAAAGTTACATTTATTCTTGCAATGTCTTTTTGCATAATTTAGACTAACTTTGTGAGTTTTTTGAGGGCTGGAACCAATTAAAATTATTTACATTAATTCCTATGGGGAAAAGTCGTTCGAGATAAGAGCTGCTCGACTTAAGAGCGCAGGTCCGGAACGAATTAAACTCGTATCTCGAGGTACCACTGTAAAGCCCTACATGGCTTGGTACCAGGTTACTTGTGGGACCATCTTCTGCCTCATGTATCCCAGCAGCCGGCCAGAGATTAGATTAGATTAGATTTATTGGATTTATATGCCGCCCCTCTCCGCAGACTCGGGGCGGCTCACAACAATGGTGAAGAACAGTACATAGTAACAAATGTAATATTTAAAAATCTAGATTACAGTTTTAGATTAAAAAGTCCACCCCACCCCCAAATATCTAAAAAACAACACACAATCGAATCATACACAAAAACTACATGGCAAGGGGGAGATGTTTCAATTCCCCCATGCCTGACGGCAGAGGTGGGTTTTAAGAAGTTTACGAAAGGCAAGGAGGGTGGGGGCAATCCTGATCTTTGGGGGGAGCTGGTTCCAGAGGGTCAGAGCCACCACAGAGAAGGCTCTTCCCCTGGGTCCCGCGAGACAACATTGTTTAGTCGACGGGACCCGGACGACATTGTTTAGTCGATGGGATTCGTGTGGAAGAAGGCGGTCTCGTAGATATCCTGGTCCGATGCCATGAAGGGCTTTATAGGTCAAAACCAACACTTTGAATTGTGACCGGAAATTGATCGGCAACCAATGCAGACTGCGGAGTGTTGGAGTAACATGGGCATACTTAGGGGAGCCAATGATTGCTCTCGCAGCTGCATTCTGCACGATCTGAAGTTTCCGAACACTCTTCAAAGGTAGCCCCATGTAGAGAGCCATTACAGTAGTCGAGCCTTGAGGTGATAAGGGCATGAGTGACTGTGAGCAGTGACTCCCGGTCCAAATAGAGCCCACAGACTTGGTCTTTTCCAGGGCCATTCAACCAATCAGTGCCGCCTGGCAGGGCCTAGGGGAAGGACCTTTTCTGTGGTGGCTCTGACCCTTTGGAATCAACTCCCCCTAGATATTCGCACTGTTCCCACCCTCCCGGAAGTCTTTAAAAACTTATTTTTGCCGGCAGCCTTAGGGCTGTTGTGTCCTGACATCTTGTTTCGGCCAATAATATGACTGAAGTATGGATGAGTGTGGTTGAATGGTTATGATTGGGGATTTTAGGACTAGTTTAATATTTATTATAGGTTTTAGGTTTTATTATTATTATTATTATTATTATTATTATTATTACTACTACTACTACTACTACTACTACTACTATTATTATTATTTATTAGATTTGTATGCCGCCCATCTCTGCAGACTCGGGGCGGTTCACAGCAGTAATAAAACAATATACAGTAACAAATCTAATATTAAAAGTCTAAAATAACAAATCTAATATTAAAAGTCTAAAAACCCATTATTTAAAAAGCATACACACAAACATACCATACATAAAACTACATAGGCAAGGAGAGATATCTCAGTTCCCCCATGCCTGATGGCAGAGTGGGTTTTAAGGAATTTACGAAAGGCAAGGAGGGTGGGGGCAATCCTAATCTCCGGGGGGGGAGCTAGTTCCAGAGGGTCGGGGCCACCACAGAGAAGGCTCTTCCCCAGGTCCCGCCAGCCGACATTGTTTAGTCGACGGGACCCGGAGAAGGCCAACTCTGTGGGACCTAACCGGCCGCTGGGATTTGTGCGGCAGAAGGCGGTCTCGAAGATATTCTGGTCCGGTGCCATGAAGGGCTTTATGGTTAGTTTTATAGATTTTAATGTTTGGATTTCCCACATGCTGTAATTTTGTATTTTTGTGTAGTCAGCCGCCCTGAGTCTACCAAGGCCTAGAAGTCCAAACAAACAAACAAACAAACAAACAAACAAACAAACAAACAAACAATAAATAAATAAATAAATAAATAAATAAATAAATAAATAAATAAATAAAATCCCTTTCAACGTTAAACATTTATCTTGTGTGTACGTTTCCAGGTTAAGAGTGTACCACCAGCTACTTCCCCAGCGGCTGACTATCCAGATCGAGTTGCCAGTTCTTTTGGATACTCAGTTTCTGATGCTCCTGCACATCCGATTCGCAAGGACAACTACCCAGTTAGCCCGTGAGTAATCATTCCTATTTTTATGCTTGCTTGCTTGCTTGAATAAATGCATGAGTGTATTTGAAAGACATGGGGGCACGCAATACGAGAATTTCCTCCTTCCGAGAGCAATTTTACAGACCATGAATCCTCATATTGCTGTTGGTGAACTCTGGCCAACTCTGTGGGACCTAACCGGTCGCTGGGATTCATGCGACAGAAGGCGGTCCCGGAGATAATCTGGTCCGATGCCATGAAGGGCTTTATAGGTCATAACCAACACTTTGAATTGTGACCGTAAATTGATCCAAAAAAATTGTTATTCAGTAGTGTAGTGTAGGATTTCCTGCCTAAGCAGGGGGTTGGACTAGAAGACCTCCAAGGTCCCTTCCAACTCTTGTTATTATTATTATTATTACCACCTGTATTCCACTAAATATTAATATGCTTGCACATGATCAACCCAAATATTTTAACAATTTTAATAACTGGCACTAATAAATATAAATACAAGGGGGCGGCATATAAATCCAATAAATGAATAAATAATAGATTAATTAATTGGTCCTAATTAATTCTAGAATGAGAGGCTTCTAAGGTTTGCCAGACTGTAGCTAGACTAGGATGTTGAAAACCCAAAGAAGGCAAACAATTGGCATCTCCACATTCACCAGGAATCATGCTTGCCCTGAACTCTAATCTTTTACTTGTTTGTGCTTGATTTATTAACTGTGGTATTTAAATTTAGTCCATAAATTGAATTTTACCTGGTGCTCTACAAGCATATTCAATACACGGAAAGGTTTTAGTTTATGCAGACCTAATGGCCAATTTTTTTAAAAAAAGTTCTAAATGGGGAATGGGGAAACTGCAGTCTGTTTAAATGTAGTTTTGTATTAATGATTGTCTTATATGTATGTTCCAATTCTAATCTTTATTTGTATAAGATAGCCATTGTTTGGATAAGAATAGTCAATTTGCCTTTTGATAACGTAGTATATAAATACATAATTAAGGCGAACCCTATGCTCTGTAAGATTGCTAGGGTTAGGTAGAAAAGTAGAACTGAGATAGACAGTCTTGCGATCCAGGATCACATAAAGTCTTGGAGGCAGCCACTAGACGCTCCCAGAGTTGTCACACAGTGGCAAATGATTAAATGTAGCTTTTCCCCCCAGGCTTTAATTTTGGCTTAAGTTGCTTTCTGGAACCCCAGTCTTTCCATCTGAAATAAGTTATACCGTCATGATATTGTCTTTGTTTCTTGTAGTATTTTCTACTACAACATCACCTTTGTGTTGCAGTTTAGATTGAATAATATGATTAAAGGAAGCGATGATGAAAGTTACAGTAAACAAAAGGCATGAAGCCAATATTTCTGGGTCTTAAGGCAATTAATCTACTTTGGCTTCCTGATTGGCAGTAATATTCAGTTTTCCTTCATTTGTCAATACCTAATGGAGAGATTATTGTCAGTGAATTGAGAATGTTATCCTGATTTGTTGTTTGGGACTACATGCCTGCCAGATTCGACTTGTTCTTTAATCTTTAACAAGATGTTCTATCTTACAGTATTTTTTTCCTGTTGTTGTACCTTCCCATCTCGTCCTATAATTTCCACCCAATTTTGTCTCCTCCTTTTTCACTGCTTTCTTTCCAAATACAGCAACCTTTTCTTCTTCCAGCTCCATCCTGTTTTTTACCTCCTTTATACTGTTTCTGCTGGAAAGAGAAGTACTGTATGTCAGAGTGTATTTGTGCATTTTTGCAGAGGACACTGATTTTTATGTGAGAGAGGCAGAAGTTCTTTGGTGCAGAAGCCAATTAGTTTTTTTAATGAGATCATTTAAAATCACCAGTAGTTAATACAAGTTAACCCTTGAGTTAACAGCCTTGTTTAGCGGACTTTGGATGCTAACAGCCTTGTTTAGTGGACTTTGGATACTATGCATAAAATCTGTAACTTGTAATTTCCTTCAAATGTGTAGAATCCTGTTTGCCATTTTATGCATGCCTTAAAACCTATTTCCTATTGCATGAAATATGCATACTTAGAATAAATAAGAAATATGAATACTTAGAATGAATAAAATATGCATACGCAAAATTGTGTCCCCATGCAAAAAACATTTACATTTACAGTATCATTTGGATTTAATGGTCATTCTTTTCTTAGATACTGCTTTCCCATGCTAGTGTGTTAAATCCAGGATATAGTTGTAATTCAATTTATTCTCCCCCATAACCACTAGTTCTGGCTCTTCTTCTTTTTTTTTAATAAGCTTTTGACATATGTGTGCGCACATGTGCGCATGCATGTAATATATAAATGCATGCATATATATTTGTATATATATATACACACACACACACATTATGCAAATGCAAGTGTTTCACATGCATGTATTTCTTACATTAAAATATTTCAGAATGGTTTCAGTGGGACATGGTGACTCTAAATTAGTAAAGTGGAGCAAAACAGATAATGCACAGGATGTCTGAATAAATGTTTCTTGTTTACTTTTTCATTGAAGATGGTGGTAAATTTGTCATCTTTTGGGATAAATATGATAATGTTAGAAAGATTCTTTTAGTTCATTTTCTCCCATGTTTTTAACAAACTATTTTTGCAAGAGCGTTAAATGAGAAACATCAGTACCGTATTTTTTGGAGTATAAGACACACCTTAATTTTGGGAGAGGAAAATAGGGAAAAAATAATCTGCCTACCAGGTATTCATCTGGCTAGTCTTTAATCTGGTCAGGTTCAGCAGATTAGTTTGCTGGTTTTGAGCCCAATGCTTGCTTTTTATCCCCTGATTGGGAATAAAAAACAGTTTTTAAAAGACTTCACTTCTCCCTGTCTTTATAGAGGAACAATGAGAAAACCAGGCGAAGGGGAAGATTGCTTCCCTAGCAAAGCACAGAAGATTGCTTCATTTATTAGCACCATGTTAGGGCTGAAAAAAAGGTGGAGAATCGCTTGCTAGCAAACTACAGAAGATTGCTTCACTGTTAGCTCCTGATTAGGACTGAAAAAAGGCTCAGCTGATTTTCAGAGAGAGCAGCAATGAAAGTAGCAGGCAAAGGGAAGATCAATTAGCTAGCAAAGCACTGAAGATCATGTTAGCACCTCATTAGGGCTAAAAAACAGCTTAGTAAAAGCTACATTTGGAGTATAAGACCGCACCCAAATTTTCAGCCCCCTTTAGGGAGAGGAAAGGTATGTTTTATACTCCTAAAATACAGTAATTTAGATTATTTGAGAGATGCAAGGCTTTTCAGAGAGGTATATTAAGATATTTCCTTTTGTTTACAAGCCTGGCTTGTTTTTTCTTACTTATTTGGTTTCCTAGTAATATATGCTATACTGCCAGGAGGCATCTATATGAGTTTGCTTTCTGATAAAGAAGTATTTTGAAACTACCATGGAGCTATTTTGTAAACAGAAAGCCCTACTACTTGTCCTACTAGTTTCTTAGAGTGCCCTTCAACACTTTAAAATACGCACTTTAGAGATATATTTGATATAGATATAGTCAGGTCTTGTCACATGCTACACCAGAGGTCTTCAAACTTGGCAACTTTAAGACTCGTGGACTTCAGTTCTCAGAATTCTGGTCCATAAGTTTTAAAGTTCCCAAGTTTGGGAATCCCTATGCTACACTGTAGTTAGTACAGGTTTGTGTCAATGTTCTAAGAACTAGGTCCCCAGAATAAAAATCCAAGGCATCCATTTTTTTTTTCAAAGTATGTTTATTAGGAAAATATCAAATTGGCAAGATCTTGGTGCAATTCTGACTCTGGCCAGACTTCAGAATTACACCCAGTACAAAGCAAAAGTTTCAAACTTCCACCCATCAGTTCTCAGTCCATGGTCCGATGACTCCAAACTCCACCTTCCTCCAGCTGCAGGCACCATCTCAGTTCCCACGGGAAGAAATGCCCCCTAGACATAACATTCCCCCCATATCTCTACAACCCCGCTTCCTGCTACTAGAATGTGGTGAATGTGAAATACCGTTAAATTCCTTTGCAGAAAACCTATGGAAAGTTAAGAAAATAATAGATAAAGGCTACACTAAAAATGGATAGATATATGTCAGCTTCAATGTTCATTTTGAGAAGGTTTTAAGGGATGAAATAAATAACCAAAGAATTTGAAACATTTAAAGCACTCAATTTGTTTTTTCAAACCCACCTACTGTAGATGCTCCAAATTTTTGATGCGCATAGGGGGGAGGGCATGGTCACATTTTGCCTCCCGGATCTACATGATAGAAGGGAAGATTGAGATTTTCTTTTCATATCAAAACATTTGGACAGGGTTACTTGAATAGTAGAAAATAAACAATATTTCCCTTTCCTTAACTTTTACAGCGTGAAGCTAGATAAACAAACATTAGAGAAAAAAACAGGGTCTAACTAACTGGAGCTTACAATAAAACCATTTTTGTCAAGTAAGCATTAAGTTGTACTTAAAAGGATTGTAACTTGGAGACCGCACCTTGATTCATGTCATTCATTAGCTTATAAATAACTCACAAATAAAGACAACAAAGAAGAGAGAAAGAAGTAGTAATGGGGAGAGTATGCAATTATTTGATTTATTAGCTCCTGAAAGTAGTGATTATATGCTAGTTTTTTCAAACTTGACACCTTTATGATGGTGGGATTCAATTCCCAGAATTCTGTCAATTGATGTTTATACTATACATCTCAAAGTCACTATGTTTGAAAACTGTTGTATGCTCTAAGCTTTGCAGTCTGTCCATTGTGTAAAGGGCAACAATTGTATTTAGCCTTTCAGATTCTGGAAGTGACTCGCCCAGTCATTAATGCCAAGTAATTATGTTTCAATTTTATGGAAGCCCATAATAATCAGTTAATATCACCTTGTGTTTTTTCATTCTATTTCAATGTTCCGAAGAATAAATATTTTCAATACAAATATAATTTATATTCACAATTCAATACATTCTTTTGCTTGTTTTTTTAATTATTTATTAGGTAATTACAAACAGAGATGGTAATTACCAATGAGCTAAAATGTAATTACAATTCTAATTATTAGATATACAATTAATAATTTGTTTATTATTTGTGCCTTTGGGGAAAAGATATTGGTTTATAGAATATAAACAATATAGATACAAGACTATTATGCCATTTGCCACTGAAAAATTGCCATGTTGTTCATCTGTAAATCCATGTAACATATTTCTTTTATATCATTTTTTCCCATGCATAATCCAATTAGCCCCCTGTATGAACCTGGGAACTAATTATCTTTACTTTTTAACAGGGTACCTGAAGTTGTTGCTCCCTTAACCAAAGACCCCAAACAGACCCAGTATGTGAACACCAGCAGTTACAATGGGTCAGCTAAGGAGCCCCAACAGAAAAAGAAAAGAGGAAGAACAAGAAGACCCAACAATGATGGTTATGATGCTGATTATACCACAGGTGGCGAATCTTGTGATGAATTGGATGAGAACTGGGACAGGTATTGGCTACTCCTCCTATTTGGTTGTTGTTATAGCACTAATAGCCAGTGAGGTCTATAGGGCAGTAGAAGATTTTAGTTCTAGCAATATCTGTAACTGTATGACAGTTGATGATGCTGATGATTTAAACGTATATGCTGCATGATTCCCAGCAACTCTATGAAATGTTTATGTGCTGTGGAAAGAGGAAGGAATAAAAATTGGGGTTCAGTCTCATGTTAGGAACCATCAGCTAATATTTTGACAAAAAATGGATGAAATACAGTAGTCCCTCGCTATATCGCGCTTCACCTGCCGCGGCTTCACTTCATCGCGGGTTTTGAAGTCAGCTTCATTTGAATGATTTTGCCATACAAACAAGCGCTAGAATCCCCCAGCGGGACTCCCAAATGATGAGCGGGGCAGGGACTGAGCTCCGGCGGAGGCCCGTCCCCTCGTTCAATCCCCCTCGCCAGTGCCGAAAGGAAAAAAAAGAAAGGAACGCGACGCGGCGGGGATTTCCAGACTGGGCTCGAGGGCGGAAGAGGAAGTGCTCGAGGGCGGAAGAGAGAGAGAGAAAAAAAGAAACAGCCGGGGCAGCTCACCAGGGACTTTACAGCCGGGGCAAGGCAAAAAACACAACATTTGGCCGAACTGCTGCAAAGAACAGAGTAAGTAGTAGTGGGGGGGAAAGGTTAGCCGGCCGTTGCTCGCCTCCAGGCATCCGGAGCTGGTGGGAAGGAGGATAAATTCCCCATCGCGGATTTCACCTATCGCGGCAAGGTCTGGAACGTAACTCCCGCGATAGGTGAGGGATTACTGTACTTCTTCTTGTTACCAAGAAAAATGCTAATCCTATATATGATTGAGATGAAGCTCAGGCCTTTTATGAAAGCAGGTACACAACACATTAAGGTTTTGGAATGCATTAGAAAGATATGGTAGGTGCAGTTGCTGTATTAGTAGTGTGTCAGAGAGCACATAGTGTGACTATTTTGAGACAACCCAGGAGCAAAATAAGGGAGACTAGGATTGATCTATTTTGGCCTTATATTGACCTCATCAGCTAGCCATACCCACTGGGACTTGAACCTGCAACCTTTGCCTTGTAAGGCAGAGAATTATCCTCTAGGCTACAGTATCCAATCTCTTCAGCTCTGCACCAGGGAAGGGTTACATATTTTTGTGTGGAATCACCCTGGTGTATTGAAGGAACATCACAGCTCCTTATTTGCCTCTCGGCCCAACCCAGGGCCATTTCCAAGGCAGTTAATTTTATTGATAGCCGACAATTCTATCTGTATGTGTCACATGTTTTTTTGCTGAATTTGAAAATTAAGGGAGACTAGGATAGATCTATTTTGGCCTTATTTTGGCCTCATCAGCTAGCCATATCCACTGGAATTTGAACCTGCAACCTTTGCCTTGTAACCCTTCCCTGGTGCAGAGCTGAAGGGATTGGATACTGTAGCCTAGAGGATAATTCTCTGCCTTACAAGGCAAAGGTTGCAGGTTCAGGTCCCAGTGGGTATGGCTAGCTGATGAGGCCAAAATAAGGCCGAAATAGATCTATCCTAGTCTCCCTTAATTTTCAAATTCAGCATTGGGCCGAGAGGCAAATAAGGAGCTGTGATGTTCCTTCAATACACCAGGGTGATTCCACACAAATATATTCACACACACGCACACACACAGTGGGGGGAAAGGTATTTAGTCAGATACCAGTTGTGCAAGTTCTCCCACTTAAAAAGATGAGAGAGGCCTGTAATTGACATCTTAAGTAGACCTCAACCACGAGAGACAACATGAGAAAACACATCCAGAAAATCACATTGTCTGATTTTTAACTAATTTATTTGCAAATTATGGTGGAAAATAAGTATTTGGTCAATAACAAAAGTTAATCTCAATACTTTGTTATATTTCCTTTGTTGGCAATGATAGAGGTCAAACATTTTCTGTAAGTCTTCACAAGGTTGGCACACACTGTTGCTGGTATGTTGGCCCATTCCTCCATGCAGATATCCTCTAGAGCAGCGTTTCCCAACCGGTGTGCCGCGGCACACTGGTGTGCCGCGAGACATGGCCAGGTGTGCCGCCAAGCTTCAGCTGGGCGGGGCGCTGCCGGTACTTCCGTCCTGGGGCTCCCGCTCGCAGCTGTCCCCCGCCTCCTGCTCGATGCCGCGGTTTTCGGCGCTCTCCTGCTGGGCCCCAAAGAAGGAAGGCAGGAAGAAGGAGAGCTCCGTTCTTGGCACCTTTTTCCCGCCTTCTTTCTTTGGGGCCCAGCAGGAGAGCGCCGAAAACCGCGGCATCGAGCAGGAGGCGGGGGACAGCTGCGAGCGGGAGCCCCAGGACGGAAGTACCGGCAGCGCCCCGCCCAGCTGGAGCTCCTCTGGCGTCGACGGCAAGTGTCCGATGGGAGCGGGGGGGGGGGCCGCAGCGGCCGCAGGCAGTCGGGGGAGATGGCGGCGGCGAGAGGGATCGCTCTCTCTCTCTCTCTCTCGACGGCAAGTGTCCGATGGGAGTGGGGGGGGGGGCCGCAGCGGCCGCAGGCAGTCGGGGGAGATGGCGGCGGCGAGAGGGATCGCTCTCTCTCTCTCTCTCTCTCGACGGCAAGTGTCCGATGGGAGCGGGGGGGGGGGTGGCCGCAGCGGCCGCAGGCAGTCGGGGGAGATGGCGGAGGCGAGAGGGATCGCTCTCTCTCTCTCTCTCTCGACGGCAAGTGTCCGATGGGAGCGGGGTGGTGGTGGCCGCAGCGGCCGCAGGCAGTCGGGGGAGATGGCGGCGGCGAGAGGGATCGCTCTCTCTCTCTCTCTCTCAGCTGACTGCAAGTGGGAGCCCTGACGGTGGCGGTTGGACGTGCTGCTGGACGTCATACATGCTGGCGCTGCGTGCCTGGCATATACGGTGTCCAGCACCACGTCCAGCTCCCGCCGTCAGGGCTCCCGCTTGCAGTCAGCTGAGAGAGAGAGAGAAAGAGAGACATATAAGAGGCAGAGAGAGAGAGAAAGAGAGACATAGCAAGAGAGGCAGAGAAAGAGAGACAGAGCAAGAAAGAGAGACAGCAAGAGAGGCAGAGAAAGAGAGATAGAGAAAGAGAGAGAGAAAGAGAGACATAGCAAGAGAGGCAGAGAGAGAGAAAAAGAAAGAGAGACATAGCAAGAGAAAAGGAGAGACTTAGCAAGAGAGGCACAGAGAGAGAGAGAAAGAGAAAGAGAGACATAGCAAGAGAGACAGAGAGAGAAAGAGAGATAGCAAGAGAGGCAAAGAGAAAGAAAGAGACATATAGCAAGACAGTGAAAGAGAGAGAGAGAGCAAGAGAGAGAGAAAAAAGCAAGAAAGAGATAGCAAGAGAGACAGAGAGAGAGAGCAAGGGAGAGAGAAAGACATAGAGGAAGGGAAGGAGGGAGAGAGAAAGAGAGCAAAAAAGAGAGGAAGAAAGAAAGAAAGAGGGATGGAGAGAGAGAATGAAGGGAAGGAAGGAAAAGAGAGAAAGAGGGAGAAATAGAGCGAAAGGGAGGAAGAGAGAGGGTTTTTTTGTCCAAACTTTTCTTTAGCCCGCCCCCCCCCCTTTCAGTGTTCCCCAGGATTTTGAAAATACGAATAATGTGCCGCGGCTCAAAAAAAGGTTGGGAAACACTGCTCTAGAGCAGTGATGTTTTGGGGCTGTCGCTGGGCAACACGGACTTTCAACTCCCTCCAAAGGTTTTCTATAGGGTTGAGATCTGGAGACAGGTGAGGCCACTCCAGGACCTTGACATGCTTCTTACAAAGCCACTCCTTCATTGCCCTGGCAGTGTGCTTGAGATCATTGTCATTCTGAAAGACCCAGCTACGTTTCATCTTCACTGCCCTTGCTGATGGAAAGAAGTTTGCACTCAAAATCTCACGATATATGGCCCCATTCATTCTTTCATGTACACCAATCAGTCGTCCTTGTCCCTTTGCAGAGAAACAGCCCCAAATCATAATTTGCAAATAAAAATAAACTATAGCTTGGAAGAACACATGAAAAGAGATAGATGCCCTCACAGGGCCTCTATCTAGACCCCCGAGTCTACGGAGAGGGGTGGCACACAAATCTAATAAATAATTATTATTATATACAGGTTCTTAAAGTTGTATCAGCCCAGAAATCTTGCTAACTCAATCCCTGCCTTATACCATTGTGTGTGTGTGTGTGTGTGTCTATGTAATATTTTCTTTGTTTAATTATTAGCAAAAATATGTTACACACACATACGCACACACAGACATACACACACGAAAACCACTCTTGCTGCAATCACCAAATCTCCAGAACCGCAAAGTCTACAAACTTGAAATTTGGCACTTATGTTCCTCTTGGCTTCTAGGTGCTAGCTAAGAAAGGAGTTTTTAAAATGGCCATCACATTATTAGTATTTCTTATATTATTAACACACACTGGTGCTAATTAGATGTTCTAACCCCCTTCCCAATCTGAAAATAGTCTACGGAGAGGGGCGGCATACAAATCTAATAAATAAATAAAATAACTCTGGAGAAAACGGGATAGCATAAGAGAAGCATCTGTGGGGCAAGACTGTGGGAGAGAAGGGGATAGGATAGAGGAGGTTTCTGTGGTACCAGACTGAGGGAAAGAAGGGGATAGCATGGTGAGGATTCTATGGGGCAAGGCTGAGGGAAAGAAGCGGATAGGATTGGGCGGGGTTCCGTGAGGCAAGGCCGAGGGAGAGAAGGGGATAAGATAGAGCAAGGATGAACCTTTTTTGGATTGCATGCCAAAAGGTGGGGGAGTGTGTGTGTGGGTTGTGTGGGTCCACAGGCAGAATTCCATGTGAGCGCCCCCCTCCGTGCATGCATGCATAACCCCTTCCCCGCTCCTTTGCACACAATGACATGCCCATTTCCCGCTCTGCCCAGGCTTCAGAGCCTGTGGAGAGTGAAAATGGCTTCCCCCCCACTGAGAGACCTTCTGGAGGCAGAAAATGAGCCATTTGCCAACCTCTGGTTGGAGTTTCTGTGGGACAAGCCTGAGGGAAAGAAGGGGATAGAATAGGAGACATTTCTGTGGGGCAAGGCTGAGGGAGAGAAGGGGGATAGGATAGGAGACATTTCTGTGGGGCAAGGCTGGGGGAAAGAAGGGAATAGGAGACATTTCGGTGGGGCAAGGCTGAGGGAAAGAAGGGGATAAAATAGGAGACATTTCTGTGGGGCAAGGCTGGGGGAAAGAAGAGGATAGAATAGGAGACATTTCTGTGGGGCAAAGCTGAGGGAAAGAAGGGGATAGAATAGGAGACATTTCTGTGGGGCAAGCCTGAGGGAGAGGAGAGGCTGATCCTAACTACTCTTTAATTTCCAAGCTGTAAGTGTCGATTTATCAATCCCGATCCCATTGTTTCATAACAGAGCACAGGTACATGTTTGTACATATGTACGTGCTTATAGAAAAGAGTATTCAATTAAGTGTGCTATATATGTACAGTAATCCCTCGCTACTTCGTGGTTCATCTTTCATGGATTTGCTACTTCACGGGTCTTCAAAGGGGTCTTAAATCCATTGAAAATTTTAATCCATTAAAAATTAATAAAATTCTTCTACAGTACTAGTGTACTCTATTAAAGAAACTGGTAGGATATCACGTAGTTCCAGCTAAGAAACATTATAGAATGACTTTTTAATGCAAAGGGTAGGTTTTAAAAGTCCAAATACTCGTTAAATACATTAAAAAATATATTTCCTCTACTTCACGGATTTTTTTTTCCACGGGTGGTCTTGGAACGCATCTCCCACGAAAAACAAGGGATCATTGTAGTGGAGAGCAAAAATGAAAGATGAACTTAACTGCTATGTCAATATACTTTTTTTTGCAAATGTGAATCAGTTTATTTTGAGTATAATCTGACCATAGTTATGGACCCAAATCATTTTACAAAATCCATTTTAAATTGCTTCCCATCTAGAGAGTATCCATCTGTATCATCAGACCAGCAAAGACAAGCATACAAGCGAGATTTTGATGCAGGATTACAGGAATACAAACGATTGCAAGCAGAACTTGATGAGATCAGTAAAGAACTCTCTTCTCTTGACAAAGAGCTGGATGACTACATTGAAGGCAGCGAAGAATATAAGGTAGCCTCTTTATTTATGTAAACAGATAATTCATGTATTTTACACTTTAAATTATATAAGGAAAAGGATTATTATGCTTGTAGTTAATGTTGGTCCTAATGTTATCCGAAAAGTTATCCCTACAGTTGATCCTAGATTTAAGGATGTTGCAACTACTTTTTATTCAGGTCATGTTCAGAAAATAGGTTGAAGTAATTTGCAATAATTATCTAAACCTTTTCCAGCTGTCTCACTGAGTGAATCACCTTCAGACTCATTTAACATGACTGGGATTGCTTCACAGCTTCCTATTTTTGTTTTTTGAAATGTTCTAAAACCTGAAGCAGTACATACTTTTGCGAAATCAATAATAGGATCAAAGACTATTACATTATTTTGTTTTCAGATGTTTTTAGGATGCTGAAGAATTAAGATGAAAAAATTCATTTATAAACAGAACCCAGGGGAAAGCACATTAGCATTTATAACCACTATAATTTTGTTTCCTAGAAACTAGTCTTATCATACTTTAAAGGCTTACAAGCATTTTTCTGTTTATGAATTTCACAGAACAATGGAGTTTATCTAACCAGTAAGTCTGACTGTGATTAAAAGTCTTTTTTTAAATCTCTTGGTGGGAGTTGGAGTCTGTCAGCATTTGATATAAATTCTGCCTCCCTGATTTAGAGGAGATGGCAATTTAAGGAAACTTTTAAAACTTGTTCAGACAATAAGGTCTATTTGGTATGGTCATTAACAAAGTAAAAAATATTCACTAGTTCAGCTTTCCTGTGAGGAAGGTTTGTGTCTCAATTCTGATTGCTTTTTCCTCCCTGAAATCTTAACATTCTTAAAGATCAGCTTCATATTCTGCAGTTAGTCTGAGAATACTATTTTGGGGTTTTGATATCCTTCCATTCTATTCAGCAATGACTAAGAAAAATGCTATGGGCTCCTTTTAAAAGTGAAGTTTTTCTTGTTCCTGTCTGCCAATCATCTTTTTTGGTGTTCCTCTCCATACAAACACAACTAAGGCCAGAATTTCATTTGTAAGTCATTGCAGTTGCTAAGTGAGATGACATGACTCCTTCACTCACTGGTTGCAATTTCAGCACTCACAGTTGTGGTTGTTAAGCAATTGTATGGGTTGTTAAGTGGAATGCCCAAAGGCCTTAGGTACAGTGTAAGCCACACAGCACAGCAGTAGGCAGAAGCACTGGGTCAGACCTGAGGTAGCGGCCTAGGGCAGTGATGGCAAATACTTTTTCCCCTTGGGTGCCCCATATCTATAATTCAATGTCCTCCCACATGCTCCACGGGCATGGGTGCACAACCTCCCTTGCTCCCCCACTTCCGGTGGGCCCAGTACGCCTGTTTTTTGCCCTCCCCAGACTTCAGAGGCTTCCCTGGAGCCCTCTGAGAGCAAAAAACCCCTTCACCTGCTCCCTGGAGGCCCTCTGGAGGCTGAAAACGCCCTTTCAGAGCCTCTGTATGAGCAGAAAATCATCTGGACGTGCTGGAGCTGAGCTAAGGGAATGGCTCATGTGCTGGCAGATTTGGCTCCATGTGCCACCTGTGGCATGTGTGCCATAAGTTCGCCATCATGGGCCTAGGGCCTTCAGCAGTCTCAGCCATCTGAAAGTGATTTCTTCAGACTCGCCAGAAAGCTTGAAAAAAAGACACGGTCGCTTTAAAGAGAGGCTCATGTTCTGCATGTTGTAACATATCTATACATATTTCAAATATTTCAAATGTAAAGAGTTACCAGTGATTTGCCTTTAAATTCATTGGGTTTCAACCCAGTGAGTAAGTTACCTGAAATTAGGTAAAAGTGCTATTCTCTTTGGGTAATGACACGCAAACCCCTTACCCAATTTAAAGGATTTTCTTATTAGTGATAAACAAGATTGTTAAGTCTGCATTGCTATTACTATTAATCTTCTCATCGTTCCTATCATTCATTTCCTCCTACTTATGACTGTATGACTATAACTTGGTTGCTTGTATCCTTACAACTTATATTGTTTCCTAGTATGATTTTATTGCTTATTTGTACCCTATGACTATCATTAAGTGTTGTATCTTATGATTCTTGACAAATGTATCTTTTCTTTTTATGTACACTAAGAGCATATGCGCCAAAGACAAATTCTTGTGTGTCCAATCATGCTTAGTCAATAAAGAATTCTTTATATCCATTTATCTCTCTCTCATCTATCTATCTATCTATCTATCTATCTATCTATCTATCTATCTATCTATCTATCTATCTATCTAAAAGGATTTGGAAGTACTGTAATGAACTACTACATGGTTGTCTAATTTGACACTGGGTCTTTTCTTCCTCCCCATAGGCTGCAGCTGATGAATATAACAGATTGAAGGATATCAAATCAGTAAGTAGGTTTGTGAATTAGGGTGGCAAGACTCAAATTTAATTTTAAATGTTCATTGTTGAATCTTTTCAGGTTCTTCATTTACTTTTCAAATTATTTAGTTTATTTTCCTCTTTCCTTACTCATTCTTTATCTCCAGGCTGCTATGTGAGCTGCTCATCATAACTCTTTTTTAATAGCAACATCCCAATTCCCAAACACTCTAGATGGATAGGACCATTGAAATGTTTTTGAATATTAGTTGCTCAGGCTGGTAGTTATGTTTCTGGTTTGAGCTCCAAGCTTGGCGATTTGATTGCAAATGTTTTGTCCTCATTCAAGGAGACATCTTCAGTGGCCTTTTTATTGTACTTGTCTGGGGGAACACTGACCTTTAAAGACCTTTCTGAGTCCTGTCCTGATTTCAGGTTATGTTGACTGGTTGTAGTTACTGAGTTGTTCTAGCATCAGCACTAATTTACATCACGGGGATGGTACTTAAACCAAGGACTGTGACGCAGCTACTACAGCCAGTCAATAACAACCCAAAATCAGACCGGGACTCAGAAAGTATTTAAAGGCCAGTGCCCCCCAGAAAAGCCCAATCCAAAGTGTATTGAATATGCCTTCTTGAACGGGGATAAAATGTTTGCACCCAAATTGTCAAGCTCGGAGTTCAAACCAACAACAAATAGGACCATCTTGTGGAAACAGACCAAAGAAGGCAAAGGCACTTTCCCCGGAGCTAATTCTCTGTCTATTAGAGCTTTACGATACTGAATATTAAGAAACAAGTCAAAGTAAAGAAAGAGATATATAGTTGTCGCATTTACAATAATCACAGTGATTCAAGATCTAAGAGTGCATAGACTGATCACAGCATATCTTATACATAGGGTTCAGAAAAAAAGGGCACAAGAAAAGTTTCATCTTCTTACAGAAAGAATTTTCAACTACCAGTAGTAGGAAATGCAGATGGGTTGCCTTAGGAATCCTGACTGTTGGGAAAAAGAATATTCTTATACTGTACCTAGGGCACTTTGCTTCACAAGAATACAATTGTCATTCTAATTGCTGTGTGTTGTTATTTTAAGAATTGACTGTTAATCCATCTCAGATAAGGAAAGGTGGAAAGGCATTCGCTATCTGCATCCTTTAAGGGTATTGTGGTTGTAAAGACCATCAAAGCCTTTATTTAGGTGCAGGGAAGACATCACCTGTAGATGATTTGAATGTATAAAGAAAGCTGCCACAGTTAAAGCAATTGTGATAGACCTTATATCCCCAGAAACAGAAGATAGGAAATGAATTCAAAGGCTCAAGTGATGGAACTAATACAAGTGATGGTTCCAATTCTAATAAAGGATAGAAATATAGGATCAATGTGTGTACCAATTTATAAAATTAAAAAGAGCTCAACTTTGCCTGTGTATGTAAATGTAAAATTAACTCCCTATTCAATAAAATAGTTAACAGTATAATGTTTCTTGAAGATACCAGCATATCAGCATAGCTTAGTCTTCTCGATTTATGATATCAGAACCAAAGCAAACAAATATTTCTCTTTTTTTTGTTCACCTCTGTCCCTAGTAAATGTTGAGATTTCTTAATGTCTGTACTAGCTGACAAAACACAAGTTAGTCACAAGAAAACACAAGTTCATACAGATCTGTAATAGTAATAAGCAGATTTCTAGTTTGTAAGATCTGTCAGAGCCAGATGTCAGAGACATAAACTAGAATTGAAAGCTGAGAAATTATCAGAACTAATCAGCACTACAAGTATTTCAAACACAAATTCAATTCTGGTTACCCCAAGTCTTTCTTATTTCAGTAATGTAGTTTAAATTACTCAATTTGTTACTCTAAATCTAATAGAATCTGACTTGGCTTCATCCCACTGTTGATTTATAACATCCTAGAGCACATATTTGGTCCATTATGAAGAAGTGCTATTCCATTAATAAAAGAGAACTGCTTGATTTAATATAGCTACTTAATTTGATTTTTAAACTGCAATTCTGAATCTGTTTATTTCACAATTCCATTAAAAACAAACAGGAATTAATTATCAGGGTGTAAGACTGCAAGATTCTAAAAATTGCAATGACTCTTCTTGGATGTTGCAAATTAACTCATACATTTTGTAAGAACAGAGCATAGGTAGAGATATTTTTTTGCTTGTTTTAAGGCAGTAGAATTCTTTGGATTCAATTTGGAAAAAGGGTTTCACAATGCTCAAGAGCACAAATAGGACTTATTAAAATAACTGAAGTGGGATTGCCCAGTTCTAGAAATAGACCCAATTGCTTCAGTAATTCTTAGTACATTTTGCTTTCAAGTTTCTCTGCATTCTGAAGCATCTAGCCAAATATAAAGACAAAGAGTTTTAGTTTGTTCAGCACATTGCCATCTAAGTATCTTTTCTGCTATTATGGCTATAAGAATTACAATTTCTTAATTTTGAAATATAGGACAGTTTAATTTTATTACTATTTTCTGTTGTGAAATAGCTTTTTTCAAGTCAAACCTCATTCCTGGAGATTTCATGGATACATAAATGTTGTTGTTTTCTTGACCTTAAAATAAGAATGGTTTTTCATTATGTTCTGTGGGATGTTTTATGACTTCCTGGAAGCCCTGGGATGTCCTGCTGGTTTCTTTCTTTCTTCTCCCACCCCTTCATGTTTTTTTGGGGGGGGAAATTATTGGTTTTCAAATATATTTTGAAACAGACAAATAAATAACAAAATAACAACGAAATAACAAACAAATAACAATGAAAAATAAATAAATAATAAAAAACAAACAAACAATAACAACAACAAAGAAATAATATCAGTAAACATCATGTTTTATTTACTTTATTTGAATAACATAAAATTTCCATTTCAATCAAACTGTTTTGTCTGGGTAAAGTTGTTTTTAGGCAACCATAATCAAAATGTTTACAATAACATTCATCACAATAACATTGATATAATAATAATATTTTGTTGATCTATTTTATCAAATTTCTGTTTTAACATTTATCCTTTTTATATTCCATGCATTTCTAACTTTTGTTTTTATTTTCTAACTATTGGTAAAATAAATCTCATGTCAAAAAGTATTCAATTGTCTTCTTTGTCATTAATAGCAAAGTGCTGGTGGTTTCTTAATTGCTTAGCTTTTTAAAAATTAGCTAAAATTGGCTAGCTACTGCCCTCTGCTGTGATTATTTTTATGGATTAAAACAAGAGTATTGGTTACATTAGCATTGTATTCTTAACATTAACTTTTAATAAGTTTGACATTAATACGGCTTTCACGTTGTCCTTAGTCCACAGATTATAAGAACCGAAAAGCACACTGCAAGATGCTAAAGAGTAAACTGTCCCATATCAAAAGGATGGTCAATGATTATGACAGTCGGAAATCATAACAAGAAGGAAACAAATGAGGTTGCGTAAGAACACCAATTTTCATTAAGCTGGAATACCTTTGTGACGGACAATAGTGGGAGAGATCCTTTGTATACTTTTATATTCTTTACAATATTTGTGCCATGTTTACCACGAAATAATAATTCAGTATATGGGATCTTTTATAGTTTCACTGAGTCAAGGAATTTTACCACCTGTGTTTTCAGGATCGACAATGGACAGCTTGAGCTTTTGCTTTCCCTGTCTTTGCTAATTCATTCCATTTTTCTCAGCATATTGAAATCTTAACTTAAGGAGAAAAAGGTTTTCATTACATCATATATAAGCTTTGTCCTTTATCTGAAACGCCTGTCTTCCTCTCTTATTCGTAACCAATTTTATATACCTAGGTTACTTGTAAATAAAAAACTAGCATACTTTACTTTTAAATGGTGTCTAAATAGACCCATTGCTGATCAGCCAGTATAATATATTTTTACTGACAATGTAAAACTGAATGTAAATTTATTCTGTTAAAATCTCAACTTATATTTTAAGTATCAGTTTATTACAGAAATATAACTTTATTACTAGTGTATTTGACTTGACTGTCCAATTTGTAACTCTTATAAAATGCCTGTATGTTATATTTGACTATATAAAACAACTACAATTCTATACAAATTTAATGGGAAGTCCCAAATCAATAGGGTTTATTTCTGATATTGTATGCACATTTAACCAATCCTTTTAATCTGCCAAAAACCCCTAGACTATTCTGTAAACACATATGATATCATGGCCAAATGATAAAACAGAACTAAAAGCAAATGTATTCACATTATGAGTAAAGTCCTTGTATAACAATCACTCATTCAACAACTGCTTAAAGTTATAGTGATGCTGAACAATTGGTACTTTTGACCAGTCTTTGAAGTTTTGGATGTTCCAACACCCCTATAGTCATGTGATTGCAATCTGAGTGATTGCCAAGTAGCTCACACAGTTAAATGATCGCAATTTGAAACCTTCCCTCCCAGTTTCCCACAAGCAAAGTCAATGGGGAAGCCAACAGAAAAGGTTACAAGTTTCCTTCATAGATTGCTCACGCCCTCCCCCACCCAACAGAAACTACCTCTGGCTCTGCCATGTTCATACCATATGCCCTCCCTACCTGCTTGCAAACTGTCTGGAACTTGCTTAATGACTCTTCAACTTCGTTTAACAACACTAATGGGGGAGTGTTGTAAGAAAGTGATGTGTTCCTATGATATTGCGCTTTACAACCACGGTGGTTAGCAATGCAAATTGTAGTCCAAATCACCAATGTTAACTGCTGACTACCTGTAATATATTTAATGCTGTAATGTAATAACAATATTGAAATATTAAAATATATTAAATAATATAAATTTTCACATGAAAACAATACTATAAGGCAAGAGAACTTAACTTTTATATTAATTCTAATTCTGTTAGTTTTAAATGTGAGTACTCTTTTGACAATTATATCTGCTGATTATTAATTGAACACTGGTGCGGATATCAAACCCTACAGGTTATGAAAAAATTATAAGCACTGAATTGGAAAACCAGATGCATTCATTTCGGATGTGTCCCAGTGTTGTACCTCATGAATGGAACTGGAGAATATTTTTTGGGGTGGGTGGGGGGTGAATCCTTAAAACTGCCCGATTTTAGGTTTCTGACAGTGGCTGCATCCAGAATTCTTTTAGATTAGAGGTGGGGAGAAATGATGAGGAATAAAAGGAATGCATGCCATACAATTAGCAGAGGTATATGATGAGTCTAAACCAGAGGTCCAGCCAGCTACCTGGGGAATTCTGGAAGTTGAAGTCCACAAGTCTTAAAGTTGCCAAGTTTGGGGACCTCTGGTCTAAACAATAGGATTGCGGACAACTTTCATTGTAGAACCATAACCATACAGTTGGAAAGGACACCAGAAATTTGTGCAGTCCAAGGGTCTTTTGGACTCTGTTGCTGGATCTGTTGAACCATGATTTGTTTTAAAAAAATATTTGAGTCCAGTAGGAGTCAGCCATAATTAATAAGTCCCACACATCAAAATGTGACTGTTTGGATCCATCTATTGTACATTTGTATAACCACTGTAATTATTTTGGGGTTTTTTAATATCACTTTTTTAACAATAATGGAAATTATGTCTAAAATATGTGACTAGAATGCAATGCTTACATATTGAAAGACTGGATTTCATTTTGTAATTTGTGATACAGTGTCAATAAAATCCACCTTTTTCAATGTATAAACAATACAAATCAATTGTTTTGTTTCATATCATATGCATAGGAACATTAGGTTTAGTTTCATGTCTAGACTATCTCAAGTTTCTTCGTGAATGATCAAATTAGAGATTTAGAAAAATGTATCAATTCTTTTCTCTGTGAAAAATAACCAAGACTGAGTTCAGAACCATTACCTTGGGGAACAAATAAATTGTAGGAGATGATTAGGTTGAGCCAAGGGACGGGTCAGGCACTTAATCACTTCATACCAACAAGACATCTGAGTCCCACCCTCCTTGAATGTTGTTGAATCTTATCCACTGCCAACTTGCCTTCACTATTAGTAGTACAGATTTTTGTAGAGCGTTACCATGGAGTAAACTTGTAATCATTTGACCAACCCTGGTTCCCGATTTCTTGCACCTACAGAAATGTCTTTGAAATATTTATCTGCAAATTAGAAATGCAATATTTTATCAGTATTTGATAAATTTGAGGGCATAGCTTGGGATTCTATTATTGGCAATCCTAATAGGTATATTAGTCTATTCATTGTATAAGCAATAGGTATTAGAGTCAATCCCTGGAGATAGAATGGAATTAAAGAACAGTTTAAAAGAATTTAAAAAAAGAGATTGCAATTAGATGCCAATGTGTTTAGATGTAATAAAGTAATGGACACATGTCCATATATCAGGAATCCAGATGTGTGCCTTCCTTGTAGCATCACCTACTCTGAATTGTTCCCCTTAAAATTGAGGTGACTCCTATTTTGTTATTTTGTTATGACTCTTCACCCAGGACTTTAGTGAGATAGATTCCTCACTTCATTTCATCAGGTTACTTGCAAACTTTTATCTTCTTTTGATTTTCTTGTAACTTCTATTACTGTATTAATGGCTTAAAGTTACTGAGTTAATAAAATTTAATAAATTGTTATATATTGTACAAAGACAGTTTTTTAAAAATTGTATGTATATTGCAAAAAGGGGGAATAAAAATGTCAAAGTATATAACTTGTATGCATTAAATAAATCTAAGCCAAGAGATTGTTCATTTCAGTTTCAGTCTGTTTTCCTATTAAAGTAAGCAAGGGAGCTATTACACCAGCAATACTAATCAACTAGACATTGTTATAATTTCATTTTTGTAACTTGTCTGCAACATATACTTTATATATACTACTTGATAGCAGCCTTCCATCTCTTTAAACCTAATGGGAACAGGTTATATAAGGAAATAAATCTCAGTAACTCAAGCCTAAACCAATTTATACTAATCGCATGAACCATAACAAATATTTTAGTATGTATATATCTAGTCCCTTTCTATTAAGCATTTGAGTGTCGGCAATAAAAGATACTTACCTTAATGCAAATCTAGTTATTTTTAAAGATCTATTGTACCTTCATATCAAATAGTTTATTTCTGCTCTTGTGGAATCTTGGGACCTGCAAATTTATCCATGATGGAAATTGAATGTACTTTATAATTGTATATTTCCATTGGCTCAAACAATTGTCTTTAGGATTTCCTGAACAAATGAAGTAATTGAGAAATAAGTTAGAAGGCTAAACATTAGAATCACAAGGTATTCTGATTCACAAACTCATCCAAACTTATCCCTTCAGGTGTTGCAAGAAATTATCTCCTGCTAGAAGAATGTTTTGTTAAGAGCATTAAGTTGGAAAGTTATCTGATTAAGAGTAATGTTTGATGCTTCTGTTTTAAACTGGGATATGTAAATACCTGGATCTGCCCTATACCACAGGGAAGTAATTTCCAAAGTAGAAAAAATAACACAAATGGTTCATACCAAGTTCCAATTTTAGTTAAGAAAAAAAGGTTGTAGCCATGGATTGAAGTCAATTGTTTCATGACATTTTCCTTAACATTTTTTAGATTCTATTAATTGCCTCAAAATAAAGAGATGAAAATATATGTATTATTTCTGAAGAGTAATACAAGACCTCTGGAGTATGAAGGACAGCCTCATTAAAATTATGAAACTGAACATCATTGTGTTGATCTTAAAATATATAATAATTGTGTGTATTTGTTTCATATGGGAGTGTACTACTTACAAAAACACATTGTAAAGTTTGTGAAGTATATGTAAATTATCAGCTATTAATAGAACTAAACATATATTAAGCTTTAAACCGCCCCGAGTCTTCGGAGAGGGGCGGCATACAAATCTAATAAATTATTATTATTAAACATAAAATATATTTCCAATACTTCTTCAACTGAAGTATCACAGCTAATCCTCAATTTAAAACCACTCATTTAGCAACATTCAAAGTTGCAAGGCGCTAAAAAAGAACTTGTGCCTGCTCTTGCAGCATTTCCATGGTTTTATGATTAAAATTTGGGTACTTGGCAACTGGCATATATTTATGATGGTTGAAGCATGGTGCAGGTCACATGATCATCATTTGCAACCTTCCCAGCTGGTTTCCAGCATGTAAAGTCAATGGGTTAAGAAAGTGTGATTTATTACAATTATCCAGTGGTGATGGTACAGATCATAGTAAGAAGCAAACAGTGTCTTTTGAACGAAACCCTTCCTATGCATAAGGCATGCATAAGCACACCAGCATGTCTACTGTCGTGTCTTGTTTATACTTAAATCTGACCTGATGAAAAAAATAAAATACCCATATAACTTTGTTAAATTGACTCCTCCATGTCAGATCAATTCAACCAAACAATTAGTTGCATCTTCAGAAATCAGCTGTGCTCTTGATTTAAAATGTTCCACATTTACACAGACAGCATGTGGGTATATTGTATACTCTGATGATTCCCCCCCCCCCTAATTAATGGAAAGGAATGTATTCAGTCAAATTGAGCCCTTCCTCCTTTTGCTCTAACTGCCATTAGACAATTTACAACTATCTTGCCTCCAATCTGATTTAACAGTAGTTCATAAAATCATATACCAAAATATCCTTCCTGTTAGTGACTACTTCACCTTCAGCCGCAACAACACACAAGCACTTCAAACTTAACATAAACTGCTCCAAACTAAATTGCAGAAAATAGGACTTTATCAATAGAGTGATCAATGCCTGGAACGCATTACCTGACTCTGGTTTCTTCCCCAAACCCCAAAATCTTTAACTTCAGATTGTCTACAATCTGTTTCTAAGAGGTTTGTAAGGGGCGTGCATAAGCGCACCACTGTGCCTACCATCCCTGTCCTACTGCCTTCTTTTATCATTACTTACTACTTACGGGGGGGGGGGGGATGGAAAAATCTTGCTGATCTGTGAAGCTCCCTTTGATCAGTTTTTGTGGAAACTGGGTTCTGTACATGTCTATTGAGCTCTGCAGTGATTTTAGGAGCTGTGGTCTTGCGATCCGCTCTAACAATTCGCTTTAGAGTTCGATGGTCTCTCTCACACAACTTCGACTTTCAACCAGACCTGTGCTTGGCTGAGGACGTTTCCTCTTCTCTTCTAAAATCAGTCATTACTTTTGAGACATTACATCTTGAAACGCCAAACATCCGGGCACTTTCTGTTACACTAGCGCCTGCCATTCGAGCACCAACAATTTGGCCTCTTTGAAAGTCTGAGAGGTCTGCCATTTCTAGAAGGTTATAACTAATTTCCTTAAATTTCTGTAAAAAAAAGTAGTTTTAAAAAATCATATCAAATAACAATCTAAAAAACCAAAAAGACATTAAAATATGTCAAGCTTTGATTGATTCGAACATGTTCAAACATGATGCCAAAAAGTCAGGTATTTCCATTTTTTTGTCCACCCCTGTATGTTATGCTTATACAAACTACAATTCTATACCTGTTCGACCATACATACACACACACACAGCTCAAAAAAATAAAGGGAACACTTAAACAACACAATATAACTCCAAGTAAATCAAACTTCTGTGAAATCAAACTGTCCACTTAGGAAGCAACACTGATTGACAATCAATTTCACATGCTGTTGTGCACATTCAACTTTGTACAGAACAAAGTATTCAATGAGAATATTTCATTCATTCAGCTCAAGGATGTGTTATTTGAGTTCTCCCTTTATTTTTTTGAGCAGTATATATAAAATAAAATAAAATAAAATAAACGTGTAGCTGCGTAGCGAGTTGGAACGGAGACACACTGGTATTCAATCACAGTTGCACTGCAATAAATAACCTGCATCCTCTCCGATAATTTTTTTATAGATTGCTCTCACTCAAGGTCTAATTGCACATAAAAACGAAACAGAGAACGATGCGGTGTTGATACGGAAAGAAATAAAATTCAAAACTCAGGAATTGAGTTTTATCTTTGACACAACTTTTATGACACAAAAAGAGCGTGCATAAGCGCACCACTGTGCCTACCGTCCCTATTGTCCTCTTTTATCGTTACTTTTTCCTTATGTTACGTGACACAGACGGTGTAACAAACTGCTACTATCGTAGTACTATGTTTGACAAATAAATAAATTTTAAAAAAACAACTACGCAAAACAACTTCTTTTCGACTCAGCAGAACTCTTTCTCTATCCAGAAGGTGCCTTAGAAAGGTCTCCTCCAGAAGTCCCCTTTCCAGGATTAAAGCCTCTGGGGGCCATTGCCCTAAGAACAAGGGGAGAAACCCCCCCCCCCCCCAAATATTTATTCTGCACCTATGATGTTTCCCCTTCTATCTCGAGCTTTTTTTCGGCGGAACTATGTTGCGCCGTTATTGCGCTTCGACCCGGAGTGTTTTAAAGAAGGGACCGGAATCAGAGATAAGGCGATGTTTGGTTGGGCTGTTGCCGGTTCTTTCAGGAAACGGGTGGGTAGGTGGATGGTGGGGTGGGTGGGCTTTTGTCCGTCTGCACGTTTTTTTCCAGAGTTTTGACGAAGGAAAAAAAGGAGGGTTGGTGAATCCTTCTAGTCCCGAGTTTGTTTGTTTTTTTAAACTCTTGTCAGCTGAGAAACGCTGTGAGTACAAAATGCTTTTCTCTTTTAAAATGTCTTTTTGCTGCTCCAGCAAAGTGAACCTTCCATATTCAGACATTGAAGTTTTTTTTCTCGTGTTTTTGTGTTATTTCCCATTTCTGAAGTTCACCTTAGAGCCCCTTGTTCGATTGTCATGTATTTACCTCTCTAATCAATCATATTTTGACATTACTGGCTATATATTATTGTTTATATATTCTTTATTTTTTTGAATTATCTTTTACTTATCTGAATAAATATACGTGTTAAAAAAACGTATAACACATTACTCTAAGTTACAATAAAATTTTATTGTAACTTAGAGTAATGTGTGATACGTTTTTATCTAATTCCAATAAAATAAAAATAATTCTACATAAATTCCAAGGATATACTCAGGTGGGGTTGCTGCTACTTGACTGTAGAAAACACGACTTTAGCAATGTAGTGGTTAATGTCTGGAACTCACTTCCTGATTCTGTGGTTTCATCACCAAACCCCCAAAACTTTATCCCTAGACCAGTGTTTCCCAACCTTTTTTGAGCCGCGGCACATTATTCACATTTTCAAAATCCTGGGGAACATTGAGGGGGCGGGGGGGGGGCGCAAAAAAGTTTGGACAAAAAAAATCTCTCTTTCTCCCTTTCTCTCTCCCTCCCTCTTTCTCTCCCTCCCTCTTTCTCTCTCTCTCCATCCCTTTCTTTCTCCCTTCCTTCCTCTCTCTTTTGCTCTTTCTCTCTCCCTCCTTCCCCCCTCTTGCTGTCTTTCTTTCTTTCCTTTCTTTCTCTCATTCTGTCTCTCTTGCTATCTCTTTCTTTCTCTCTCCCTTCCTCTCTCTTTTGCTCTTTCTCTCTCCTTCCTTCCCCCCTCTTGCTGTCTCTTTCTTTCTTTCTCTTTCTCTCTCTCATTCTGTCTCTCTTGCTATCTCTTTCTTTCTCTCTTCCTTCCTTCCTCTCTCTTTGGCTCTCTTTCTCTCTCCCTCCTTCCCCCTCTTGCTGTCTCTTTCTTTCTTTCTCTTTCTCTCTCTCTCTCATTCTGTCTCTCTTGCTATCTCTTTCTCTCTCTTCCTTTCTTTCTCTCTCTTGTTCTCTCTCTTCTTCTCTGTGGAGGCCGGCAAAGCTTTTCCGGGTAGGCTGGCTGGGGGATAGGGCGCGCGCGCGCACGCACCCCCGACATTCCAAAGAACCTTCTCCGACCTCCGCTGTGAGAAGGTTTTCTCCGAGCGCTCGCTGGAGGAGCTGGAGAAAGGGGCAGATCGAGCGGGAGGGCGGGAGGGCGGGCGGGTGGGCAGGCGTCAGCGGCGAGAAGCCAGGGGCGCGAGGGGAACGGAGGCACTAGGGGGTGGGGGCAGCCGCGGCGCTGGCCTCCGCACTTTCATCGTTCCCCACCCCAAACTCCAACGCCCAGCTCCTTGTGCGGCACTGGAAAAGGGTGCTGCATTGCCGGCTTCTACCTGGTGCTGCCAGGGAATCTCCAGCTGGGCAGGGCTCTCCTTAAGCTCTCCTTTTTCCCTAGGAGCTTGGCGGCACACCTGGCTGTGGCACACCGGTTGGGAAACGCTGCCCTAGACCAGTGTTTCCCAACCTTTTTTGAGCCGCGGCACATTATTCATGTTTTCAAAATTTTGGGGAACACTGAAGGGGGGGGCGGGGGGGCTAAAGAAAAGTTTGGACAAAAAAAATATCTCTTCCTCCATTTCACTCTATTTCTCCCTCCCTCTTTCTCTCTCTTCCTTCCTTCCCTTCTTTCTCTCCATCCCTCTTTCTTTCTTCCTCTCTTTTTTGCTCTTTCTCTCTCCCTCCTTCCCTCCCTCTATGTCTTTCCCTCTCCCTCCTTCCCCCCTTTCTTTCTCTCTCTCTCTCTTGCTTTCTTTCCCTCTCTTTCTCTTTCTTTCTTTCTCTCATTCTCTCTCCCCTCCTTTTTCTCTCTCTTTCTCTCTCATTCACCACACCAGCAACAGAGAGAAAAAGAAAGAGCGAGAGAGAGCCGGAGAGAGAGTGGAGTGCGCAGCAGCCATCAGCCTCCTCGCCCTCCCAGACGTCCCCAGCGCCCGGCCTCGCGCCGCCTCCCATTAGCCCGGCCAAAAGCCACACAGTCCCGGACTCCCGGATTGCTCGCTTCTCCGGCCAGCGCGGCGCTTTCCTGGGCAGATGGCTTTGCTGACCGGAGAAACGAGCGATCCGGGAGTCCGGGACTGTGTGGCTTTGCGCCATGAAGAGAAAACGGCAGCAGGGAAAAGTCGGCCATTTTCTCTTCATGGCGCAAAGCCACACAGTCCCGGACTCCCGGATTCCTCGCCCCAAGGCAGGAGGCGGTGGCGGAGAAGAGTGGGCGGATCGGGCGGGCAATGGGGCAGGACGGAGAAGCCAGGGGCGCGTTTGGCCGGAGGCACCGTGGGGAGCAGGGGCAGGGTGGTGCGGCAGTAGAAGTTAAGGGAGCTGCGGCTACCCCTGCCTCCCCACGGTGCCTCCAGCCAAACGCGCCCCTGGCTTCTCCGCCCTGCCCCATTGCCCGCCCGATCCGCCCACTCTCCTCCGCCGCCTCTCGCCGCGGCACACCTGACGGTGTCTCGCGGCACACCAGTGTGCCGCGGCACACCGGTTGGGAAACGCTGCCCTAGACTATCCATTGTTGACCTCACTCGACTCCTAAGAAGTCAGTAAAGGGCATGCATAATTGAATAGAATAGAATTTTATTGGCAAAGTGTGATTGGACACACAAGGAATTTGTCTTTGTGCACATGCTCTCAGCATACATAAAAGAAAAAGATACATTTGTCAAGAATCATGTGGTACAATACTTAACGATTGTCATAGGGGTCAAATAAGCAATGAAGAAACAATCAATATTAATAAAAATCTTAGGATTGTGCACCAACGGGCCTGCCGTCCCTGTCCAACTGTTCCCTCTTATCAGTACCCATCTTATATATAAACAATGTTATATCTATTTGTATTACAAATACGTACTTGACAAATTTAAAAAAATTAAGTCTTATTTTTAAGACTTAAGTCTTATTAAGTCTTATGTTTTCCGTGTAGCAAATATCTACTAATGGAGGGAAAATAGTTACATAAATATAGTTTGAACGATTCAGGGAGGTGGTTATATTAGTTTTTATCATTTCAAGGTATGCATTGTGTGTGAATATATGCATCTGTGTGGCTATTAGTACAGTATTTTAATTAGATTGTGATAATTATTTTTGTTACTTAATTAGGAAACATTGATTCAAAGAAATGGATGATGAACCTGAAAGAACCAAACGGTGGGAAGGGGGTTACGAAAGAACATGGTAAGCTTGCTTTTTCAGTACTTAAGCTTCCCTCCATTTTTTAAAAAAAGTGTGGCATCCTGCTGTAAATACATTACATAATTCTTACTCTTTTGGTTTTTTTTCCCCTAGGGAAATTCTTAAAGAAGATGAATCTGGGTCATTAAAAGCGAGTATAGAAGATATTCTCTTCAAGGCCAAGAGAAAAAGGTAAGCATTTATTGAGTGTGGTATATAGTGCTTTTTTAATACTTTGTTTTATGTTTGGTATGAATGTTGCTGTTTGGTTTTTAAGTAATGATATATGTTTTTAATATTAGATTTGTTCCACTTTTATATTGTTTTTATTGCTGTTGTGAGCCGCCCCGAGTCTTCGGAGAGGGGCGGCATACAAATATAATAAATAAATAAAATATAATAAATAAATATTGATATAATTTTGTAAGAAATGTGTAAATTTAAAGGTAGTTAATTCCATTCCATTTGGATATGGAATATTCAGATCTCTCTTGTTTGAAGTTGTTTGAAGTTATATTCCAGGGATAGTGCTAAGTGCCAAAAAGGTTCGCGGGTGTATGTGCGCGCTGGAGCCGGAGAAACTCAAACACCAGCTGGTCAGTGTGCATAAGTGCGCCAGCTACCTGATCTGGTTTCCAGCATGAACAATGCGTTCTGGCCAGCTGGTCTTCAGGTTTCTGTGGCTCTTGGCATGTGCAAAGCTAGCCGGCATGTATGAGCACACTGGAAACTAGAAAAGCAGCCACCTCTGGCACATGTGCCAGAGGTTTGCCATCATGGTTATATTCAGTCAGATGAATGAAATATAGCACCGTTCTTATCTTTAGTGCTTTATTTTAAAATTATAAAATATGTTCTAGTAAAATTTGTTTGTTTATTTGAACATTTAACTCCGTTATTCATTTAAAAACACTGAGAGTGATTTTAAAATTAAGCTGGTACCATATTTAATGCTAATATTAAGTAAGTAGGAAGTCGCATGTCAAAAAAAGAAAAAGAGATTTGGACTGAGAAGGTAAAAATTGAATTCAAGTAAACTTTGTAGATAGCATAATGATATAACAACTAGATGGGCAGATTTTATTCTATCAAGATGCTTCATACAACTATGTGCTATGCTACATAAGGCTTTTTAGGTCATACAGAGATTTGAATTGGAGCTGGTAGCCTGTGCAGTAATTTTAGAAGCATTATCCTACAACGAGACGATTAACCCTGTAGTAGTCTTGTCATGTTATTTTGGACCAGTTGTAGGATACATAGAATGTATTACAGTAATCCTGGTGGGTAATGACCAGTGCATGAATTACATGGATTACAGTATACCTTTCAGAAAATCTACAAAATGAAATGTACAAACCGCTTACCTACAGATCAGGAACATTACAACAATTATTTCTTATTTTCTAGAACTTTTGAACATCATGGACAAGTTCGACTTGGGATGGTACACTTTCATTTTCTCATTTTGCTTCAAATAAATTGCTTAAATTAGACTTAAGTATTAAGTGAGTGGCAGCTTCTTGCTTGGGCTTTGGTGTGAAAGGATCAATGATTAAGGTACCAGGCTAGAAATCATGAGATTCTGAATTCCAGTACTGCCTTAGGCATGAAAATCAGATGGATCACTTTGGACCAGTCACTCTCAGCTCAATCCACCTCACAGGGTTGCTGTGGGAAAACAGGAGGAGGAAGGAGTATTAAGTATGTTTGCCTCATTTATAGAAATTAAAGGCTAGATAATAAATAAATAAATGAATATATTATAAATTCATTTATTTTTAATTCTGGTAAGTAATAAATTACTTGGACTAGTTCAAATACATTTTATAATGCTTGAGGCAAAGAGATTAGAGTGAAGCATAAAAAAAATCTGATACTTGCAGTCTCTATATCTATGTATAATATTTGATTAATTGGATCTTAAACAAATTTATGGATGTTTGCAATTTGTAATTCTACATTAAAGGAATGATATAATTTTTGAAAGCTAGTATATAAAACTAGTATATAAAAACATTTGTCATTTTAAGTTAAGTTTTATATAAAGTTAATATTTAATGCTATTTTTGAATGCAATACTATAATATTTACTTTATGTTTTTAATCTTTATAGATGCGCCACCTGTATGTAGTTGTAGATGGATCAAGAACAATGGAAGATCAAGATTTAAAACCTAATAGATTAACATGTACCTTAAAGGTGATTATTTTTGAAATAATTCAGAAGGGCTCAAAATCTGTACAGCAAATACAATGTGGACACAAATTCTTATTGTTGACCATTGACCAGTGATCATTTCTTAATTTAATGAACTTACACAAATATTCTGAAATAATAAGATATTTGATATATTGTTTTAATGTTTCTCATTCTGTAGCTACTGGAATATTTTGTTGAAGAATATTTTGATCAAAATCCTATAAGCCAGGTATGTGCACTGTTGAAAACAATAAAGTTTCAGAGTTGTTGCTTATACTTCATTTGTTTAAAAATAAAATCTGTCTTTAAATATTGATGGCAGTAATAAATTATTTTTTATTTTGAAGTTCTGGAAAAAGATTCTAGTGTCTAAGCAATATATAGTAGAAAAACAGAAACTTTAATTTCTGTCCTAGCAAAAATCAAAGCTCCAGTGCATATTAATCCTGTACTAACACCTTGTTGTTGGATATCAAAGCTACAGTGCATATTAATCCTGTGCTAACACTTTGTTATTGGGTAAGGCAGCATGAAATAGATAATGGAAGAAAAAGGGTTATATAGAGTTTGAAATTATATGGGCAGGATGCTGCATGCATAGAGCAGCCATTCCTATAATTAACTTTTTCCCTTAATGTTTGGTAAATGATAGTGATTAGTTAATCATCTAGAGTTGGGGAAGCAAGCATATTTTCTTTTTTCCCAGTTGTTGCAAGTGGATTCTTGGCATAGCTTAGAAAGAGTAAAGCCAGCTTGGTTCTGCAATCTACGTAAATGTAATTAATATTTGTTTCCTGGAGAAACAGGCCATGATAATCTTGAAGCTCTAACTTTTAGAATTGTGATTTCCTTTGCTCTTAGGCAGGGGTCCCCAAACTTTTTACACAGGGGTCCAGTTCACTGTCCCTTGGACTGTTGGAGGGCCGGACTATAAAAAAACCTGTGAATAGATTCCTATGCACACTGCACATACCTTATTTCTTTCTCTCTCACTCACTCACTCACTCACTCACTATTTCTCTCTCTCTCTCTTGCTTTCTTTCTCTCTCTTGCTATCTCCCTTTCTCTCTCCCTCTCTTTCTCCCCCTTCCTCCCTTCCCTCCCTCCTTCCTTCCTCTCCACTTCTTTCCCTTGCTCTTTTTCCCTTTTCTTTCTTTCTCTCCACTTGTCTCTCTCTCTCTTTTCCCTCTTTCACCCTCCCTCTTCTCTCCCCGTGGAGGACTCACTCGACAAGCCTCCACCCACCGACCCTGGACTCCCATTCAATCCCCATTCAGAAAACGGGAGCTAGCAACTCAAAGAGGAGGTGTGTGTATGTGTGTGTGTTGTGCCCAGCTCGGCTTTCGGCAAGCCTTACTTTACCTCGGGTGAGATAAGATTGAAGGGGACGTTCTCACTGCTTTTCCAGTGCGGCCTTGAAAAAGATCCGCAGGCCAGATAAATGGCCTCAGAGGGCCACATGTGGCCCGCGGGCCGTAGTTTGGGGACCGCTGGTCTTGGGCTTCTGATTTTATCAGGCAGCATCTATCAAGCCTGTTTTGTAGCCAAATAAATTAGGAACCTTAAAAAAAATGGGAGGAGAGATCAATGGTTCCTACGTTGTTTCCCCCTATATAAGACATCCCCTGATAATAAGCCCAGTCGGGCTTTTGAGTGCATGGCAATAAGGCCAAGCAATTATTTCAAGGTTCAAAAAGATATAAGACAGGGTCTTATTTTCGTGGAAATATGGTAGCATTTTGAAATCTACATTATCAGATTCCATGATTTTATAGCACAATTAAGCAACAAAGAACTTCTTTATATAACTTCATTAAGATGCACACTACAAAATATTTCCTAAAGCATTTTGCTCCAGTAAAGATGTTGCAAGAACTGTTTTGACTAAGTCTTTTTCCCAGCAAAATCTGTGGTAATACAAAGAGAAACAATACTGTTTGAATGTGGAGCCATCTTACTCTGTCTATTATGCAAATATAGCCATATTTTTTCTGAGATGTAATTTTCATTGCTCAATTAATCCTGTTAACGGCAAACAAATTTCTTGCAGATTGGCATTGTTGTAACTAAGAGTAAAAGAGCTGAAAAACTGACCGAACTTTCAGGTATTGATTCTGTTTCCTCAGTTCTTATTTCTTCCTGAAATGGCCATTATTTTTGATAAAATATATATCTATTTGATCTTGTAAACACATACATTAAAATGCATTTTTAATTTTCTAAAGGCAGACAGAGTAACAGCCAAATGCAACCCTTAAGGGAGTATTTTCCATTGCCTGGGAGTGAGCTAGGACATTAATAAGTAATAACAGGTTCTTTTCTTTTCATAGGGAATCCAAGGAAACATGTGACAGCTCTGAAAAAAGCTGTAGATATGACCTGCCTAGGAGAGCCTTCTCTATATAATGCTTTAAATTTAGCCACCCAAACATTAAAGTAAGTATATGTTGGAAATGTAAGTGATTTTTTGAAATTTTATTTTAAAATAGCTGTAAATGATTTCACTAATTAAAAGAGCAAAAAATTGACAGGGCAATTAAATAATTTTTGAGTTTGAATACTTTTTGAGTTTGTATTTTTGTCTCATTCTCTGGTCCTTTTCTTCATTTAATTTCTCGTTAAATCTGAATAACAATAACTATAATAACAATAACAACAGAGTTGGCAAGGGACTTTGGAGGTCTTGTAGTCCAACCCACTGCTTAGGCAGGAAACCCTACACTACTTCAGACAGTTATCCAACATCTTCTTAAAAACTTCCAGTTTTGGAGCATTCACAATATCTGGAGGCAAGCTGTTCCACTGATGAATTGTTCTAACTCAGGAAATTTCTCCTTTATTCTAAGTTGCTTCTCTCCTTGTTCAGCTTCCACCTATTGCTTCTTGTTCTACCCTCAGGTGCTTTGAAGAATAGGTTGCGTCCTTCTTTGTGGCAACCCCTGAGATATTGGAACACTGCTATCAGGTCTCTCCTGGTCCTTCTTTTCATGAAACTAGCCATGCCCAGTTCTTGCAACCGATTTTTATATATTTTAGCCTCTAGACCCCTAATCATCTTTTGTTGCATATATTTTAATAAATATATGCCTTGCCTGCATGCCAAACTGGCTGCCTTAATTTGTTCTTGTTCCTTTAACCCTTTTGAAATATAAGAATTTTAGAATGCAAATTTTACTTTGATAGTAATAAAAGATAAAAAACACAAACAAAAAGAAAGCAATTTTCCAAAATCATTAATAATAAGACCAATTTGATAAAGTTATTATCCTAACAGAGTCTTAGCTTATTTTAGTAATCATGAAAGACTGTACACCTTCCAGTAACAAAAGTTATCAGGATTTCTGTATGTTGAAATCCAACAAAGCTAGGGGAACATGATTAGAAAAGCTGTTTGTATATAGCCATACTTTTTCAAACTAGATATATGTATAACTTTGTCTATCTGTATCAGAAACTTGTGTTTGCTACTTTCAGTAAGAAAGAATTTAATAAAATCTTATTCATCTGTTTGCAATTGAAGGTTCAATTGTTCTGGGTCCTATTCTTTTTAATATGTTTGTGAGTGACATAGGGGAAGGTTTGGTAGGGAAGGTTTGCCTATTTGCCGATGACTCTAAAGTGTGCAATAGGGTTGATATTCCTGGAGGGGTCTGTAATATGGTAAACGATTTAGCTTTACTAGATAAATGGTCAAAGCAATGGAAACTGCAGTTTAATGTTTCCAAATGTAAAATAATGCACTTGGGGAAAAGGAATCCTCAATCTGAGTATTGCATTGGCAGTTCTGTGTTAGCAAAAACTTCAGAAGAGAAGGATTTGGGGGTAGTGATTTCTGACAGCCTCAAAATGGGTGAGCAGTGTGGTCAGGCAGTAGGAAAAGCAAGTAGGATGCTTGGCTGCATAGCTAGAGGTATAACAAGCAGGAAGAGGGAGATTGTGATCCCCTTATATAGAGCGCTGGTGAGACCACATTTGGAATACTGTGTTCAGTTCTGGAGACCTCACCTACAAAAAGATATTGACAAAATTGAACGGGTCCAAAGACGGGCTACAAGAATGGTGGAAGGTTTTAAGCATAAAACGTATCAGGAAAGACTTCGTGAACTCAATCTGTATAGTCTGGAGGACAGAAGGAAAAGGGGGGACATGATCGAAACATTTAAATATGTTAAAGGGTTAAATAAGGTTCAGGAGGGAAGTGTTTTTAATAGGAAAGTGAACACAAGAACAAGGGGACACAATCTGAAGTTAGTTGGGGGAAAGATCAAATGCAACGTGAGAAAATATTATTTTACTGACAGAGTAGTAGATCCTTGGAACAAACTTCCAGCAGACGTGGTTGGTAAATCCACAGTAACTGAATTTAAACATGCCTGGGATAAACATATATCCATTGTAAGATAAAATACAGGAAATAGTATAAGGGCAGACTAGATGGACCATGAGGTCTTTTTCTGCCGTCAGTCTTCTATGTTTCTATGTTCAAACAGACTGCACATATTCAATATAACCGCAAATACATTTGGAACTTGTTCTTGCAACTATTAGATGTGAATATTTTATTGTCTTTAGGCACATGCCAGGACATACAAGCCGAGAAGTTTTAGTAATACTCAGCAGCCTAACAACATGTGATCCCTCAAATATATATGATCTAATAAAGGTACAGAATTTATTCTTTTTTATTATTTAATTGTCATACTGGGTCATTTTTATACTTAAATAATTAATTGGGGTGTTATGAAATATTGGAAGTTTCTTTTCTTTTATAATTTTTTATTCTGATGGTGTTTTTAAAATAAATTCTGCATTTTTTTCATCCAAAGTCCTTAAAATCTTCTAAGATCAGAGTGTCTGTTATTGGTCTTTCTGCTGAAGTTCGAGTATGCACTGTGCTTGCCCGAGAAACTGGTGGTATGTATATTATACATAAAATGAATTCATAAATATATATTATAGTCCTCTATTTTTCCTGACTATGCAATATCAAGAATTTTTATTTGTAACCATTGTCTAATATATCTTTAATATGCTTCCGGTTGTGTTCAATAACCATTGTAAAATGTTGAATTCTTTGTTCCCTGGAAAACATTCACTATACCAATTTCTCCTTTCCATTGTGCATTTGAAGCATAGCGGAGAAACTTTTGAGGGTTATGGGTGACACTAAACATGTAATGAGGCTCTGGCAACTGAAGGGTGACAGTGGAAGGAAGTTGGTGATGTGATTTTAAAAGAGTTATTTCCTTGCATTTTAAAGGGAAATTATGGACTTGTTCCGGTTTGAATTATGTTAGCTATTTTAATATTTATACTGCAGAATTCTTTTTAAAAGTGTATTCTACTTCAAAATGATTACAAAAACATGCTACAAAGAGGATTTTGGAGCAGATTTCAGCCCTGGGCCTCTGATAGTTTATTGCTGCTTACATATTTCAAGCAATTGTTTTGCAGGAAATTTTAGATTATTGATGTATTTTCTGTTTTAATCATCATCATCTTCATTTAACGACCCCATAATCCCTTGCAGTTGCAGTAAGGGCAACTGAATGGAGCCAGCAGAGTGTTTTAATGACCGAATGCCCTTCCTATTGCCAATGTGGAGTTTTGTTCAGCAGATATATTCTCAGTGTGCCCAGAGAAAATTATCTGCCTCTATCTATGATCAAACTCACCGCCTCCTGATTGCGAGGCAAGAGCTCCACCTCTAGGTCACCTGTAGTGCACTGCACTGCATCACTTCTATCTATCTATCTATCTATCTATCTATCTATCTATCTATCTATCTATCTATCTATCTATCTATCTATCTATCTATCTATCTATCTATCTATCTATCTATCTATCTATCTATCTATCTATCTATCTTATCTATCTATCTATCTATCTATCTATCTATCTATCTATCTATCTATCTATCTATCTATCTATCTATCTATCTATTTGATTTTAATGCCACCCTTCTCCTTAGACTCAGGGTGGCTTACAACATGTTATAAACAGCATATTGCCCCCACAATCCAGGTTTTAATAACAAGAAAATAAATTAGGAGCATATGGTAACTTTGAAGTGAAAAAGAAGGTGAAAAATCCTTAGTATTTCTTATAAATTATGTATCTGGCAATCAGATTTGAACAAATCTTTCTGACACTTTGCAATTGAATTTGATCCTAAGTATTTTATTCCAAGTTAATTATTAAAATTGTTAAATTGTAATAGGTTCAATCAATGTAATCAATGTTTCACTAATATTTTTTTAATCAGCCTTAAAAAAATTCAAAGTCCAGTGCATAAATGGTTTCACTATTCCTGCTATTTATGTATGTATGTGTGTATGTATGTATGTGTGTATGTATGTGTGTATGTATGTATGTATGTATTTATGCATGCATGTCGCCCTTCTCCTTAGACTCAGGGTGGCTTACAACATGTTAGCAATAGCACTTTTTAATAGAGCCAGCATATTGCCCCCACAATCCAGGTCCTCATTTTACTCACCTCAGAAGGATGGAAGGCTGAGTCATGTGATGAGATTTGCATCGCTGATCTACAGTCAGCTTCAGTAACCTGCAGTACTGCACTTTACCTGTTGCGCCACCCGGCTCTGTATTGTTCTCTATGTATTGGCTAGACTGGGCTCCCTTACCCCTGGTCCATGGCCTGGTTACCATGCTGTGGTCCGTTGGGAACTGGCCAAAGCTAGCGGTGGGTAACATGTGAGGCTCCATTTGCGCATGTGTGGGATTAGGTTGTGCCCAAAACCATTCCCATCCCTGCTACTTCTATCACTGGTCCGCAGTGCTGGGCTAGTCCAAAAGAGAAAACAGTACCTTTCCTTTTTAGAGAACTTACTCACTTGTGAAGAGTCATTCTTCCCAGGCAATGAAGTCAGTAGCTTTTGATACATATTCTGTGGTTGTAACTTCCATTGTATTATTTCTGTATGGCAGGAACTTACCATGTTATTTTAGACGAAAGCCATTATAAGGAGCTCCTGATGCATCATGTCAGTCCACCACCAGCCAGTTCTAGTTCTGAAAGTTCTCTTATTCGAATGGGTAAGAATTATGTTACTTTTAAGAGCTCAGTATTGAACACCCGGGATTTCTGTAAATGTTCTACGCAATTCTGTTTATTCCATTGTTTTAACATGAGAAATGCAGGTCATATTATGGAAACCCAGAAGTAAAATTCCACCAAGTCTTTTTTTGCTTCTAGGTTCAGCATGCAATGTCTTAATAGTAACTTGTTTTACCATATGTAAAATGTAATCATGTGCACCAAGGGTAGTTCTTTTGTTAAGCAGCTGCACAGATTGGAACATTTTTTGATATTGTGTCCTATATTTTGCCTGAATGCACGTTTGGACAATATCAAACATTCTAAGTATTTTTTTTTCTTACATAGGCTTTCCTCAGCACACAATTGCACTAATGGCTGACCAAGATGCAAAACCATCTTTTAGCATGGCGTAAGTAATATGTGATTACGTATTAGATATTGCATTTCACAAGGGCACAATTGTAAGGTATGTCAGATCACCCAGTAGCTTATGATACATTTTCTACATCTCCTCTGTAATGTAGGCAAACTCCATCTTGCTTGTTCACCCATCAGAAATAGGGAGTGATGTTTTGAAAACTGCAAATATATTTTTGATGCGATCCTTTTCTTCCTATTTTAAAATTTCAATCAAAATTAGCTTTCACCAACACCTTCTTTTGTTCATTCCAAAAATATTACTCAAGTGATCTTTTTAGATATACGAATTGCCAATAATAATTCTATTGCTATTTTCCCCATAAAATGTAGCGTAATTGCTGGAAAAATATATTATAAAATAGAAGCATTTGATAGTCATTATTTTTTTGATTATGGCAGTTTCTGTAAGAATTAATCATAATATTACTTATTATAAGTACAGTATAGGAATGGACATTCCTAAGTATATAAGTACAACCTAATATATTCTTCTTTAATTTTGTTCAAATAATTCAAGCACATTCAGTACAAGTATTCAGGAAACAATATATTTCAATACAGGCATCTGGAAAACAGCAACGACCCAGGCCTTACACTAGGAGGATATTTCTGTCCCCAGTGTAGAGCCAAATATTGTGAGCTCCCTGTGGAATGCAAAGTGTGTGGTGAGTATCAGGGTATTTATACTTGTCTACCATAAATGGAGCCTAATAGTACATACTCTTTTTTTGTTCTTATAGTTAAAAATGAGGTTCCCACAAAGTAGTTACATTTAGTAGTGACATAGTAGCATTTCTACTATGGTTAAATGACACTTCCTCCATCTTTCATAAATGATCTATTGTTGCTTCAATTGTGTTACATTCCCTAGAACAGTGTTTCCCAACCTTGGCAGCTTGAAGATATTTGGACTTCAACTCCCAGAATTCCCCAGCCAGCGAATGCTGGCTGGGGAATTCTGGGAATTGAAGTCCAGATATCTTCAAGTTGCCAAGGTAGGGAAACACTGCCCTAGAAAACTGTTCCATGGGTCCCAAGTAGGCTGCTATTATTATGACTTATTTAGCAATTTAAAAATCCAACTCAAGTATAGTTAATCTACTGGAGTCTGAACAATGGTTAAAGATTTGTTGCAGTTTAAGGTAGAAATAATTTGTTTATGGAATGAATACAAAACAGTTTCAAATAAACTGTAATTTGAACTGTTGCTACTACTACAAAAATTAACAATGTAGAGCTGATTAAAGTTTTCTCCTGTACTTAAAACTGTGGTTTGCTTATCTGATGCTCCATTAATAAATATCTATTAATGCTTAAAACATACCTAGCTTATTAATCTTTTGCAGTTCAGCGCATTGCTAGATTTGAATACAAATATGTTTTGAGATACCTGAATGGATTTTTGTAGTTTTGGGATTATAAATTTATTGTCCTTTTTATGGCCTGAGTTGAGATTATGATTTAATAGTAATATACATCTCTGCCTAAGTGTTTTAAATAATAATACTTTAAAATTGTTGCTGGTCCATTAAATATATATATTTTTATTGGAATGGGAAGTCCACATGCCTTGTATTTGCCATGTTTCATTAGAAACTTAATTCCATTCCTGTGTGCAGGACATTCCTAATTGATAACACCTGAATGAATTAATTCCACAATTCACTAGGACTGAAATTAGACTCAACTATAAATCATGATAATTAATCACAGATGTTAGTATCAACACCCCAAATAGCATCTGAGAAATAAATCAGATTCCAGACCAATTCTCTCACTCAAGGTTCGATTTATTATCAGAGCCATGTTGGTCACGCTAATACCATTCCAATACTGTACTAACTTCTTTCCAGTACCCAACCCAGGTTAAGGTTCACTTCACATCCCCACACCCACAGATTCATCACGAGGACCAGTCCGAGTGCAGGGATTCCACCAACTTCCTCTTTTCATCAGTTGATGCAGAACAAAAAATGACCTTGGGCTCTAAGAAAGAATTTGCTGTGGCTAGTAACTTTCCCTTTCATTCAACTACCTCTTTCAATTCCCCTAATACTATGCTACAGTGGCAAGCCAAAGTCTCTAATTCCACATAATGGCTTCATCCTGACAGTTAGATTGGCTGTGGCTATTCTGTTAGGACTACACTTCCATATCCATATGCTCATCATCATACTTTTACTTCAACCCCCTCTAAGGGAATTAGAATAAGCTTATTCATTTTCAAGGTTACATGGCTGAAAATAAACAAGAAACTTTTATACACTGCTCAAAAAAAGTGAACACTTAAAGGACACCTCCTAGATCTGAATGAATGAAATATTCTCACTGAATACTTTGTTCTGTACAAAGTTGAATGTGCTGGCAACATGTGAATGTGAATGTGCTGGCAACATGTCAATCAGCGTTGTTTCCTAAGTGGACAGTTTGATTGATTTACTTGGAGTTATATTGTGTTGTTTAAGTGTCCCCTTTATTTTTTTGAGCAGTATATATTGGACATACTATTTTGGAATGAGGAACAGAGATTTGAAAATCAACAGAACCTATTTTATGCAGGGCTTACACTAGTGTCTGCACCACATCTGGCTCGATCATACCATCACCTATTTCCTTTGGATGTCTTTGAGGAAGTTCCATTGGAGCAGTATATGGGGGAAAGGTACGTAAAAAATACTTAGGATCCAAAATTCCAGGAATTTTTTCCCCCGCCTACATGATATATCCTTTAATGTTTTTGGTTGAGTGTTTGACTAGCCCCTTGTCTAAAACAAATTCACTACTAAGTAAATATTTCCAAATTATTATTTTTAGTTTATGAAAAGATTTATTTTGATTCTTCATTTATTACTTACTGTTTCTAAGACTAGTTTAAGGTTTGAGGCAGAGTTCTAGTAAACAAAGGAAGTCCTTTTCCTACCTTCATCTCGGGCAATTGAATACTATTCATTGCATGGTGTGAATCCCTAAAGAAAACTTGGTTAAATGTTTCTCTATGGAAACCATTGTATTCTGTTTATTTATTTTAAATAAAGGGACCATATGGTATTTACGATAGCACCACCAATCTTCTAATTCTGGTAATAAATTGGAAGAAAAAGATAAACACACATTTCCTAATAGAAATTTGCAAATATTTTTTAAACAGGTATTGTCAGGGATGTCAGGGAGAAATCAGAGATCGTCATGTAAGTATTTATTTTAACTTTGAATTGTAAACAAGTTCATATTTTATGTCCATCCAAACATCTTCATATACTGTATTTTTTCATTATAAGACGCCCCCCCCCCCAAAGTAGGTGGAAATGTCTGTGCATCTTATAGCGTGAATATTGTGGGGGAAGGATGTTGATGCAGCAGCAGCATTCGCTACTGCCATCATTTGCCACCGCTGGGGAACCCTGGAGCCTTTGCTGCCAAGCAGTTGATCGGCGGTTGGATCAGCCTCCCGGAATACTGTCGATCAACTATTTTAAGACAGTGGGGATCATAAATGGTGGCGATCAGCAGTGGTGGTGAATGGCAGCAATCTGCGACAGTGGCAATAAGAGGCGGTGATCCCTGCCACCTAGAACAGCTGATTGGTGATATTCCAGGTATTATGATCCAAGCGTCAATCAGCTGCTCAGTAGTGAAGGCTCTAGCATTCCTCGGCAGTGGCGAATGGCGGCAGCAGTGACAGGCAGCAGCGAATACTGCTGCTGCTACACCAACCCCCCTCCCCCCACAATATTCACGCTGTAAGATGCACAGACATTTCTCAGCTCAGCTGACCAGTGGTGAGTGCAACGGAGTGGAGCCTTGACAAGCCACATGCTGGGGCTATGATAACGTTCTGAAGATGTCCAGGCTGTTGTTGTTCATTGCAAGGATGCTAGCCAGATGAATACTGGATGGATGCTGGGAGGCAGAGGCAGAGCCAGATTTTTTTCTTGTTTTCCTCCTCTAAAGCTAATGTGAGTCTTATGGTCTAGTGCGTCTTATAGTGCAAAAAATATTGTTTATATTTCAGATTTTGGGCCTTGAAAAGTAATAATTTTCAATCTTCACAGAATACACCAGCTTTCATTACAATGTAATAAAAATATTGCTTATAATTAATAGATATTATCATTTGCTTAGCAAAATTTTTAAAAGCATATTATTATTATTTATTATTATTATTTATTCGATTTGTATGCCGCCCCTCTCCGAAGACTCGGGGCGGCTCACAACATGTAACAACAAATCATAAATAAACTAACAATTTTAAAATGTTTAAAGATTTAAAAGACCCCGTATACTAACAGACATACACACACGCATACCATATATAAATTAAACATGCCCAGGGGGAGATGTTTCAATTCCCCCATGCCTGACGACAAAGGTGGGTTTTAAGGAGTTTACGGAAGGCAGGAAGAGTAGGGGCAATCCTAATCTCCGGGGGGAGTTGGTTCCAGAGGGCCGGTGCCGCCACAGAGAAGGCTCTTCCCCTGGGGCCCGCCAACCGACATTGTTTAGTTGACGGGACCCGGAGAAGGCCCACTCTGTGGGACCTAATCGGTCGCTGGGATTCGTGCGGCAGTAGGCGGTCTCGTAGATATTCTGGTCCAATGCCATGAAGGGCTTTAAAGGTCATAACCAACACTTTGAATTGTGACCGGAAATTGATCGGCAGCCAATGCAGACTGCGGAGTGATGGAGAAACATGGGCATACCTAGGTAAGCCCATGACTGCTCTCGCAGCTGCATTCTGCACGATCTGAAGTTTCCGAACACTTTTCAAGGGTAGCCCCATGTAGAGAGCCCCATGTAGAGAGCCCCATATGAGGACATTACCATCTTATTAACAATGCAGTGACGTGCTAAGACTGTGATGGTGAACCTATGGTTCCAGAGGTGGCACACAGAGCCCTCTATGGACATGTGTGCCGTTGCCAGCTGATCTTCATAGGCAATGGAGCGCCGGAACGTGTCCTGAAAATTGGCCTGCAAAATGCATCAGTCAGCTGGTTTTGGGGGGGTTGGCACTCCATCGAGCACACATGAATGCGCGTTTCAGTTTGGGCACTCAGTGCCGAAAAGGTTTGCCATCACTGTGCTAAGATGTAACTGTCAATTTTCATTTTCTCTTCTCAGGTCTACATTTGTAAAGTCTGTCATAGTGCATTTTGTGTTGACTGTGATCTTTTTGCTCATGATACCTTGCACTGCTGTCCAGGTTGCATTCACAGCCATCCTGGTCCACCATGAATTTGATGCCACTGATTAAATATTACTTCTTCAGAAGAGAATCCTCACCAGTTCTTGAAAGTCAGTAAATTAAGTTAAAGAGAAAGATAAGGAAAATTAATCAGCCGGAGGCGTATCTAAATATGAATTTGCACATCCATTCGATGATGTATTTAAAGGAGACATAATTCTCTGTGTTACATGTATTTGTTTTTGCTAATGTTCTTTTGTAATAATATGGAATAATGGGCCAAATATATTTTGAAAGTATTAAATTGGATGTATGCACTTAAAATATGAATTTATTGGACATAGCAGCAGGGGGGATAGAACCAATACTATAACTACCACTTGAAAATATTTCAATTGCAGAAGAATTTGAAAAACAAATAGCGGCTAAGGAAACGAGAGAAAGAGTTATGACCAGATCAGCAACAGAAAGGCAAAAGCCTTAAGATAGGAAAAATAAAATGCATTTAAAATTTAAATGTATTTCATTGAATGTTAATGGACTTAATGCACCAAATAAGAGAAATCAAATATTTACTAAACTTAAAAAATTAAATATGGACGGAATTTGCTTACAAGAAGTACATATTAAAAATCAACATAAAAAGTTTTTGGAAAATAAATCTCTAGGAGAATTGTATGTTTCATTAATTGATCAGAGTAAAAGAGGAGTGGCAATGTATGTTAAGAAGAATATAGAACCTAAAGACATATATTCTGATCAAGAAGGAAAAATTCTAATGGTTGAAATAAAGATGAACAATCAAAATATATTATTGGTTGCGATTTATGCACCAAATGATAACCAAGAAATATTCTACCCAAGATTACATAAATAGATTAATTAATTAAAGTATGAAAATATTTGTATATTAGGAGACTTTAATGCAATATCAAATATTGGATTAAACTATAAGACTAACAAACAAAATAAAACAAAAAGAAGTATACTTCCTAAAACCTCTTTTAATATGATAGAGGAATGGAACCTGACTGATCTCTGGAGACATAGACATAAGAGAGAACAACAATACACCTTTTTTTCATCTAGACACAGATCTTGGTCTAGAATTGATATGATATGGACTATGTTAGAATTAACAAAACAGATAGAAAAAGTGGATATTGAAACGAATGTGTGGGCGGATCATAACTCTGCGAGATGAATCGAGCTGGAGGCGCCCCATTCATTCCCCGTGATCAGTTTGCTTTTGTCTTCTTTTACCGTAGCCACCACTGCTGGCGGTAGCGGCTTTCAGGGCTAATCCCAAATCCAGGAGCTCCCCGCAGATTTCAGACACTTACATTTTTGTCAAGCTTGATCTTCACCAGCACGATTACATCTCTCGCCCTTCAACTGCACTGGGCAGTTATGCTGCTTACAGGAAGGCCAAAAAGTGTAAGTCTGAAATCTGCGAGGAGCTCCTGGATTTGGGATTAGTCCTCAAAGCCGCCTTCCTGTCTTTGCAGCCGTCAACAGAACAAGTGAGCGAGCAGGGCCTTAAATCAGCGAAGTACCCCGCTGCTGCTTTCGCCCGTTCTTCTGCGGCGGTGGGTGGGGGTGGAAGACCCGCTTGCTCACTTGCTCTCCTGCCGGCTGCAAAGACAGGAAGGCACGGTGTCAGGACTTTCTCCCCGCCTTTCTCCTCCCCCTCGGCTGGGCCGACCACGCCTCTTCCCAACCTCCCACCCTCCTCCTCCTGCTGCTGTCTCCAGCGTCCCGACCGGCTGACAGCTTTCCAGCGTTCACCTTCCTCTGCCGCCACCGGCGCCCGGCTCCTCCTCTTCTCAGAAGTTGACAGCCGGGCAGAGGCACGGAGGCTGGGGGGGGAAGTGTCAGGCTCCATCAAACGGGCGATGGATGGGAGCTGGAGCTTCCACCCGCCTTGAAAGTTTTTGAGATGGCGGCAGGCAGAGGGGAATCCCTCCCCACTCATATTGCTTATTGTATGCTGAAAGAAAAATAAAGAAAAATTTTATACCCGGAAAAAATATGAATATTATTTATATATTGCTTTCCTTAAATATAATTTCTGAAATTATAAAGGCACTTAATCTGATATTTAATTGGAAATACTTTATGGAATTGATTTTTATGTACTTCTGTAGTATGTCTGTGGAATGTGGTGGCTCAGTGGCTAAGACGTTGAGTTTGTTGATTAAAAAATCAGCAGTTCAGCGGTTCAAATCCCTAGTGAGGAGTGAGCTCCCATTACTTGACCCAGCTTCTGCCAATCTAGCAGTTCGAAAGCACGTAAAAAATGCAGGTATAAAATTAGGGACCACTTCGGTGAGAAGGTAAACAGAGCTCCATGTGCCTTTGGCGTTTAGTGATGCCAGCCACATGATCACGGAGGCATCTTCGGACAGCGCTGGCTCCTCGTCTTAGAAACAGATATGACCACCGCCCAGAGCTGAAACAACTGGCATGCATATGTGGGGAAAACTTTACCTTCATATTATGTCTGAATTTACAGAACATGATGCTTCTTTTCTGTGATAGTGCCCTGTGTATCTTAGCTTCCTTTGTCCATTCCAGTAAGTTTAGGGGAAAGTTGAAATTAATTCCAGATAATTAGTTTGCTTCCATGTCAATAATTTTAAAGTACTATGTATTTTTCTGTGACATTGTTTACATTTTAAAAACGAAACTTTAGAAATGTCCAACTCTTCTTTAGCTTCCATCGGCAGAAGAGAAAGCTGCCCTCTCTAAGCATAAGATCTGTTTAAAGTGATTTTTCTATATTAGAGATGTAATTGTAATTAGTGAGACTGGGAATATAATTTTAAAAATTACTCTTAACCTGGTTAACAAGTTCTGCTAATATCTAGAGTGAAGGTTGATTCTCCAATGACATTCAAAGCAACTCATGATGATACTAAAATGATGACGTTCATGATTGTGTAATTATTGTGTATAATGTGAACACAAGATGAAGGTACTTAATAATCATTATCTCTGGGCTTCCTGCCAACTCAAAGTCAGTTTGTGAATGAGATCTGTGTGATCAAAGCAAATATCTGGTTGTTTTGGTTTCTGTTTGGATACTGGCCCATTGTGGGAACGCTAATTAGCAGCTGGCACTGAAAAGACCTATTTCTTGCTTTTTGCTGAATTTTTAAATCCAAACCTCACTGCTCCTAAAATGCTAGAATTACATGCTCAAATATTGTAAAATCAGTGTGTGTGTGCCTATTTCTTGGGGGGGGGGGGGTGGCTCGTCGCTGGGACAGAACACCTGGTCAATCTGAGTGAAGGAAAACAAAGATGGGCAGAGACGGTGGCTTGCTGATTTTGATGGGAAAGTCAGTCCCATAATCCAGAGCTGTAGCTGTAGTCCATCCCGTCCCCTTTTCCTTTCCTTTTCTCTTGTTCCATTTCTTTCCTTTCTTTTCCTTTCCCCTGTTCCATTCCTTTCCTCCCCTCTCCTCCCTCTCTCTTCCCTTTCCTTAACTTAACTTCCCTTTCCTTTCCTCTGTTCTATTCCTTTCCTCCTCCTTTCCTTTCCTTCTTTCTCCACCTCCACTCCCTCTTTCCTTCTTTCCTTTCTTCTTTCCTTTCCTACATTCCTTTTTTCCTTTCCTCCTTTCCTTTTTTCCTCCTATCCTGTCCTATCTTTCTTTCTTTCTTTCTTGTCTCTCTCTCTCTCTTCCTCTTTCTTTTTTTCTCTTCTCAGTGGCGGGAGAAACAAGCACAGGTGAGTCGGGCTGGGGCATTAGTACAGGAGTGGCGAGGACTTCAGGGCAGGCATACTTGTGCACGGACGGCAGGCAAGGAGAGAACAGGGGGTCCTCTGAGCAACCTGCTGCCAAGCGGTCTCCTTCACCCTGCCCACCACTCGGGTGGATGGGCAGGAACCTCCACCTGAAAAAACAAAACAAAACCAAATCCATCCAAAACAAAATGGCAATGCATGCGCAGTGCCAGAAACTGAGCTTCTGCACCTGCACAGAAGAGGAAAGTTTTTTAAAAATTTAATTTAATTTTTTTTTTTAAAAAAGATGGTGGTGTCCGCAGAGCAGCACCGACCAACCTAATTCGGTGATGTCATCATGGTGTCACCAGCGGGTTGCTAACGGTTCGAGTGAACAGATCTAAACTGGGAGGAACCTACCCCTGATTGAAACTAAGTTATTTACTTAAAACATTAACACTCCGATAACTGAAACTCAACTTTCATTTTTGTTTTTGGCATGTACAACAAACAGTTTACTTTTCATTTTATTAACAAATTTGTATTATCGACACTATAACGTTTGATTGGGGTTCCAGGATTTTTTTCTAACAAGTTCCATGGCTTGGAAATATGTGAAGACTCCTTTGATTTAAATAATCTAAAAATCTCTGCCTTCCCACCTCCCCACCACAAGCAATAAAGTCATTTTTACCCGAGACTTTGCTACAGAAACTGTTCTTCCTTTGTTTTGCTTCCCACGGGTACATTTCTCAATTGAGGAAAGTCCATTTTTCTTACTTCCTCTTTCCTGTAAAGGGAGGGTTTTCTTTTGGCATATGGGCTGAGAGAACCTTTTTGCCCTGAAGCAACTCATTTCAACCGTCCGGTGAATCAGGATCTGGAATCAGGTAAGTTCCAGTGCTAAGCTGAAGGATCAATAAAGATGATATTTGTAGCTCAGAGCTGAAATGAAGGATCCTCTGTGCTGTCTGAATTTGCTTGTTTTCTTGCAGATGTTTCATTATCCAAACTAGGTGACAGACATAATGATGTCACTTAGTTTGGGTAATGAAATGCCTTTAAGTAGAACTGAACTGTATTTGAGAATGCATTTGACGTTCAGTATATAATGTCAAAGAATATTGTGACGATATAAAACAAATATGCATTCCTATTTCCTCCTATATTTTTTCCTGCGTGTTCCATTTGGTGCCAGTTTTGATTTTGGGAGTGGCTGAAATGAAGCGGTTGTTGCTATTTGGCTCAGTTTGCAATGTCACATATCTGTTCCAACCTATTCTTTGCCTTCATTACGTTTAAACTTTAATTGACCTCGTGAACAGTGGGTTTTACAAGACTATGCAGTTCAAACTTAAAGGGAAAGAGAGGCAGTGTTAATTTGAAGTGTTTCCTGCAGATTATAGCGAACACTGCCTGCATGGGTGAGAATGAAGGTTTCTTTTAATGTTAGAATCATGATTTTTATTTTTTATTTTTTTCCATTATTTTTATTAATTTTCATAAAATAGACGAACAGACACACATACATTTAACATAAAAGTGGGGTTGTATTTTCCCCGCTTATCTCAAAAGTATAAATTTGAATACAGAAAAAAGAATACATATTTAAATACAATTCATTATTATAAATGTTAAGAAATAATTTGTTAAACTTCTCATTATAATTTTTCATATTTAAAACTTTTCATATTTAAAACTAATTCTAATATAAATTCAAAATTCTTCTCATAATAATTCTTCATATATAAACTAATTCTAATATACTTCTAAAACAAACATATTCTAGGTAATTCTATTATAGCACATAAATCTTATCTTTGCCGAAACAATTTACTCATTTATTTAATTATTTATCTTAACCTTCTATTGTTTCTTCTTATTTATCCATATATAAACTTTGTTCCATGTTTCATAAAATTCCGTATCTTCTTGATCATTTAAGCGTCTTGTCATCATATCCATTTCAGCGCAATCTAATATTTTTGTAATGACTTCTTCTTTGGGGATATCCTCCCCTTTCCAGTTTTGCGCATATATAATCCTAGCCACAGTTAAAATATGTATAATTAAATATAAAATTTCTTTCTTGTAAGTCATGATTTTTATTAGTACCACAGCAAGGAGGTTTGTAATAATTTCTGATTTGGATTCAGAGTGTATACATTTCCAAGACATTCACACGCATTTCATCTTCACGCATAAGAAAATTTCCTGGAAATTTGTTTTTGCATTGAACAGGGAAAAAACATTAGAAAAAGGGCGGGGGGATGGTGAGAGAAGCATAAATACCATGTGCACAAAATCTACCTCTATATCAGTGTAAGTCCTTTTGAAAATAAATTTCATTGATATTTCTTTTTTTAGGTTTACATTTTTTTTCTTTTGCTATATCTACATTGCTGGGACATATCGGAATCATACTACGAATCACAGGAGTTTTTATATGGGCTTTTAAAATAGCTAATTTCCCTTCCATTAGTGGAGCAAAAAGGGAGAGGAGGAAGCAATTTGTTAAATCAGAAAGTAACTTGAGATTAATAATTAACATCCTGCCAAAGATTTTGTTTCTACGGCCTGGCAGGGGAACTCAAGGGCCATCCTCCAGCAAGTGAATGTTCATAATATGCTGGGATAAGCAAAATCTTGAACAATTTCATGGCTTTGGAAGAATTTTTAAAGTCTATGAATGAATCCTGTCCCTTTCATCCTAGACTGGTAACCTGAGGTATGGAGAATGGATACAAATAGGAGGGTAGATGCTCTCCTGATATTCCTTGGAAACTCTCCTTCATGCCTGTAATCTTTTCTCCAGGATAAACCTGAACACATTTCTGGCGTGCGTTTCAAAAATTGCTAAATTTGTTTTCAAAAATTGATCCAGCTGTCATGTTGCAACAGTAAAAAATGAACACATAATGAAAGAATGAAAGCTATTTGAAAAGATCACATATTCAAAAATAGTTTTACTCACAAACTGGAGGCATGGAGCATTTCCGATCCTGCAGCTTGCTAGATGCATAACTTGATAATTGGCTAAACCCAACATTCATTCATTCTGTCAACCTAGCACAGTGATGGCGAACCTATGGCACCCGTGGCATGCGAAGCCATATCTGTTGGCATGCAAGCTGTTGCCGTACCTCAACTCCAACGTGCATGTGTGTGCCGGCCAGCTGATTTTTGGCTCACACAGAGGCTCTGGGAGAGCATTTTTGGCTTCCAGAGAGCCTCCGGGGGAATGGGGGAAGGCAGTTTTACCCTTCCCGGCTCCAGGGAAGTCTTTGAAGCCTGTGGAGGGCAAAACACGAACCTACTGGGCCCACTAGAAGTTGGGAAATAGGCAGTTTCTGGCCTCCAGAGGACCTCCAGGGGATTGTTTTCACCTTCCCCAGGTATTGAATTATAGGTGTGGGCACTCGTGTATGTGCAATAGCACACACACTCTCTTTTGGCACTCGAAGAAAAAAAAGTTCGCCATCACTGACCTAGCAGATCAAAAGCATGTAGATGCAAGTTGGTAAATAGGTACCACATTGGTGGGAAGGTCACATCATTTTATGTACCTTAGGGTACAGACATGCTGGCCATATGACCACAGAAGAGTCTTTGGACAACGCTGGCTCCGTCAGCTAATAGATATAACCACTGCCCCCTAGAGTTAGATTTAACTGGATGGAAAATCTGTACTCTAACCTTTTAAACATTCATAAGCCTAGACCAGGGGTATGAAACTCGTTGCCCTTGGGATGGATGCATTATGTGCTGGCCCCACCCCTGCCTGCTTTAGCGAAGGGGAGAGGTCTCGATACATCACATGACACCACCATTATTTATTTATTATTTATTTAATTTATTTATTTTGTCCAATACACAATAATACACAATGAAGGTAATAGAGGACACCTTCGAAGAAATAGAATTAGAGAAAGAATAGAAGAGAGAATATAGGATGCATAATAACTAGATGCATAATAACTTACGATGCGAGTTTGACACCCCTGACCTAGATGTTCTTTAGCAGATTTTATGGGTAGAGATGATGAGTAGTTGTTTTTTTCAGCTAGCAGTTGAAGCTCAGTTGGAGGGGAAGGAAACCAACCAATTTGTCCTCTGAAACTTCTCCTGAATTAAAACTGTAAGAAGCACTCTTTACCATCCTAGAAATAAGACTCAACTGTTTTTAATAATAATAATAATAATTTATTAGATTTGTATGCCGCCCCTCTCTGAAGACTCGGAGCAGCTCACAACAATAATAAAAAAACATATTATAGCGAAACAAATCTAATAATAAAAAAGAAGCATATAAAACCCTATCATATTTAAAAACCAAACAACACATACATACCAAACATAAAATATAAAGAGCCTGGGGGAAAGGTGTCTCAACTCCCCCATGCCTGGCGGTATAGGTGGGTCTTGAGTAATTTATGAAAGACAAGGAAGGTGGGGGCAGTTCTAATCTCCAGGGGGAATTGATTCCAGAGGGTAGGGGCTGCCACAGAGAAGGGTCTTCCCCTGGGGCCCACCAAATGACATTGTTTAGTCGACGGGAATCGGAGAAGGCCAACTCTGTGGGACCTTATCGGTTGCTGGGATTCGTGCAGTAGCAGGCGGTTCCGGAGGTATTCTGGTCCAATGCCATGTAGGGCCTTAAAGGTCATAACCAACACTTTGAATTGTGACCGGAAATTGGCCGGCAGCCAATGCAGGCCACGGAGTGTTGTAGAAACGTGGGCGAATCTGGGAAGCCCCACAATGACTCTTGCGGCCGCGTTCTGCACGATCTTAAAAAAAGTATTTTTATTGGTGTATAAACTTTAAAAACAAAGTACAAAATAAGAAAAAAACACCACAAAGAGAAAAAAAACACAAAAAAGACATTCAGAAAAAAAGAAAAGAAAATTAACATTATAAAAAAACATATCAAAACTATCTACACAGCAAATATACATAGATATCTATTAATCCTATTACAGTACACATATCGACTCCTATGCTTTGTTAACTTCATTGTTCACTTTACATCAATTGGAGATTTAATTATAACACGCATTATTCATATCCATATTTCTCAATTTTAGTATTAATATTGTACATTATCTTATTCTTTATTATTTTTATTTATAAATATTTACTCAATTTTAATGCATTATTTTGTTTCCTTTTGTCAAGCCACTCGTATAGTAAATTCCAAGCTTTGTAGTACAGTACTCCGAATCTTCATAACTCAACTATTATGGGAGATTTATGCCACCTCAAGGTCTCATGGATTATTCTATATTTTAACCTTGGCAATGAGTGTATCATTGGAATACATGAAAAAAAAACAGGTTAAGGTTAGATCAGTGATGGTTAATTTTTTCTGGACCAAGTGCTCAAAGCACACATACGTGCATGGGAACCCCCAAAATGCAATACATGTATTGCCCCTGTGCATGTGTCCCATCCCTACACATGCATGCTTGGGCCCCTGCATGCCCCCGGCACATTCATGCACAAACCCTGTATTCTGTCGGGCTCCCTGGTAGAATCCTCCCGAAAATTCACAGAGACAAATTTCAGACACACACACGTTTGAAAATTCAAAACACTGCACTTTATAACGGAAATTCAAATAAACTAAGCACTCTTTTTGTATAGCAAAGAGCACTCGTCTCCAAACAACCTGGTAATTTGTACAAGTCCCTTATCAGTTCTTAGATACTTAGCTTGCAGCTGTGAGGTAATTCACAGTCCTTCTTCTTTCACAAAGTGAAACACACTTTGCTCTGCTTTAGTTTCAAAGCGGGGAAAAATCACCACACAAGTCGAAGTCAGCAAGACAGGCACGAAACACAACGATCAGATAATCCTACACAATGGCCAAACCCACAGGCTGCTATTTATAGCAGCCTCACTAATTACCACAGCCCTACCCAACCACAGGTGGCCTCATTTTCTTTGATAATAATTTCTCAGTTGTTGTTTCCTATGCATCGCTCTCCGCATGCGTGGCTGTATCATTAACTCTTGCTCCGAATCCAAGGAGGAGAGAGATAATTGATCTCCCTCTGAGCTGTCTGCCACACTCTCCTCCTCCCTGTCACTCATGTCTTCTTGGTCAGAGGAGCCTTCATCAGCAGATTCCACCGGGAGCAAAACAGGCCTGCGGCATGTGGATGTCTCCCCCACATCCACATTCCTTGGGGCAGGAGCTGGGCCAGAGCTAACCACAACACCCCCTAGCATGCACAGCAGGGACCCAAAGGCTGCTGCCATGCATGCACAGCAGAGTTGAACTGGGGCGATGGCTCATGTGCCCACTGACAGGCCACTTGATGCCATCTCTGGCATGTGTGCCTTAGATTCACCATCATGGGGTTAGATTATAATGGAGGAAATCAATCTATTCGGTTGCTGGCAGTAAAAAATGTATTGATTAATCAATCTGGCTGTGCACTAAAAATTTAATGCTCTAAAAAAAGTAGCAAAATATACTACTTGAGATAGCAGACCCAGACTACTTTCTGTTGACTCCTTGGAAAACAATAAGCACCATGATTATCATCACTTTGTGCAATGCAGTATGTAATTTCAGAGCCCAAATCATTTATGATGTATTGACTTACAATTTTGTTTTGTATTCAACACTGTAGAATGGCTGCCGAAGAGACTTCTGCAGATATCAGTGACATTTCAGAGCTGGATCCCACTTATATTGAGAGTTTTTTCCCTCAATCAAATTTTAATTTTAGCAAAATTATGGAAGAAATGGAGCTGGAATACCAGCAAATTCGCAAGCAACATGAAAGAGGGTTTAATCCTACAATGAGAAGTGAAGCCAAAAGGTTAAAAACTTTCCTCTCTGTACCTAATGATGGTAAATCAGGTTGGGCACCTTCAGAAATGGCTGCAGCTGGCTTCTCTTACATCAATGTCAAGACTGCAATACAGTGTTTTTCTTGTGGATTAATTTTGCTTGCAAGAAGTCTTGAAAGGTCACCTTTTGAGGAACATAAAAAGCTATGGCCCAGTTGCGACTTTATTTTAGGCAAAGAGGTTGGTAATATCTCTAAATATGACATTCGAGTACAGAATCCAGAGAACAATTCCCAAGAAGTAAAAAATAACCACCAAGAAATGGAGTCAAGACTTGAATCCTTCAGCAACTGGCCATTTTATTGCAAAGAGATACAGCCTGTTTTACTAGCTGAGGCTGGATTTTTCTTTACAGGTAATCCCAAAGCATATTTGTTTTCTAATGTATAAAATCCCCACACTGCAAAGAGAACATAAAACATTACAGGTTTTGGTTAAGAATGCAAAATTTGGCTAATAGGCTGCTAAACAATAGTATTAAAATTTGCTTTTTTTAAATTATTGCACATTTCCAACACTCTGTGTTGAGAAATATTATCTTTTTATGTTGATCAGTGGCACTATTGAAAATATTTATTGAATTAAAAAAAATATTCTTCCTTCTTTTGTACCTTAGTATGATCCTTAATTATTTTTAAAATAGGAAATAATTAAATAGTAAGTTTTCACCCATAAATCCTTTGCTCATTTTAATCATTATCTAGAACTGAACATTTATAGCAATTAAAGAAAATTGAGCAATTCACCTAATCTGTTATCATACTGAACCTTGTGGGTTCAGTCCAAAACCTTAAAATGTTACTGTGCTCCTCAACAAATAATGCTGTCTATTATTTGTCCTTTTTGTGGCTATTCAAATAATGTGACTTAATCAACAAGGTGCTTAATCCAAGCACCTATTTGAAAACTTATCTTGGTCAGCAAGCCACTCCCACCCAGTCACATGATCTTTAAGCACCCCTGGTCACATAATTGTCAAGCCACTCCCACCTGGTCACATGGCTGGTAAGCCACTCCTAACTGATCATATGAACAACAAGCCACACCCACACAACAAACCACGCCCACAGTGTGGTAGTAATTTTTTTTGCAGATCTTCACTGAACTTTTCCCACTGTACACCAAGCGAAAACCCCAGATAAGTCCCATTACTCCTGTTTCTGGCGGCTCATTCATATTAACTGGGCTTTTGGGAAATGCAGGATTCTTATTCATTTTCTGCAGGAGGTGCCTGGACCACAAACCCATGGACAAAAATAATTGTCTGGGGCTTCAAGAGGGTGGTGGTTGTTGTTTTAAATGGTGGTATTATTTTTTATGTTATTGCTGCTTGTAAGCCACCCAGTATTATTAGCATGAGACGGGGTGGCGCAGCAGGTAGAGTGCTGTACTGCAGGCCACTGAATCTGACTTGTAGATCTGAAGGTCAGTGGTTCAAATCTCATCACCGGCTCAAGGTTGACTCAGCCTTCCATCCTTCAGAGGTGGGTAAAATGAGGACCCGGATTGTGGGGGCAATAGCCTAGCTCTGTTAAAAAAGTGCTGTTGCTAACATGTTGTAAGCCGCCCTGAGTCGAAGGAGAAGGGCGGCATAAAAATCAAATAAATAAATAAATAAATAAATGTAAGATAGGCAGCAATGCCAATCCATAAGCAAAATGTCCTGGTGTTTGAGTCCTGTTGGACTCATACTGCAGAATTATAGGCTAATTCTGCCCACAGCCTGGTGTTCAATCCTCAAGGTTGACTCAGCTTTCCATCCTTTTGAGGTTGATAAAATGAGGACCCAGATTGTTGAGGGCAATATGCTGACATTGTAAACTGTTCAGAAAGTGCTGTAAAGCATTATGAGGCAGTATCAGAGGTGGGTTCTTTCCAGTTTGGACTGGTTCTTTTTTTTTTTTTAATAAAATTTTATTGGATTATATACATATTAAAAACAGAAACAGACCATTGTATTATCAATTTGTAAATACAATTGTATGATGTCTGTTGTAAGACAGTACAACATATACCCCCTTCCCTCCCCCCGTTTGGGCTTCCTGATGGGGTTGGTTTTTTTAGTGTTTTGGTAAAAGTTGTCGACATAATTAAAGAAATGTTCCACACTTTTCTTAGTGTCTTCTCCTTAATACTTAATGCTTCTCTTCAAGAGTTATAGAATGAATAACAGTTGAGTCTGTACTTGATTAGTTATAAGTCACTTAGGTAAGGGTACTTTAAGACAATTATTGTATGCTGTTTTTATCCTATCCACCTAGCTGCGCAATGTCATCAAAAATATAAGTAATATTTATAGTAATATTCATGGTAGTGAACTGGCAGAAACCCAGGCCTGCCACGCCCCTGAACCGGCTCTTTTGGTGGTGCCATAGATGCCACCATCTTATTTTTTGCTTCTGTGCATGCGCAGAAGCTGGGTTTTTAATGCTACCCCTGCACCCATGCAGCACTTCAGGAAGTGAACTAGCAGTAAAGAAAATCAGTGTGAGTGCCATTATTATTGCTATTTTTTTCTTGGTCAGCCAAGTAGAAGTTTACATGCCCAGTAGAAGCTACAATTAAGTCTATAAATTCAATATAGCATTTTATATATATACCATGCATACAGGATGAATCTATTGGTTTGTGTAAACAAGAATGATTAATATAGTCAGATGAATAGCTCAGCTCAGTGTAATTGTCTTTTCATACAGGCATAAAAGATACTGTTCAATGTTTTACCTGCTCTGGGTGCCTGGGAAATTGGGAAGAAGGTGATGATCCATGGAAAGAACATGCAAAATGGTTCCCTGAGTGAGTAACACACGAGACAAGTTCACAATGTCTTTCTATTCCTAATTCTAATACAGTGATGCCTTGTCTTACAAACTTAATTGGTTCCGGGATGAGGTTCTTAAGGTGAAAAGTTTGTAAGACGAAACAATGTTTCCCATAGGAATCAATGGAAAAGCGATTAATGCGTGCAAGCCCAAAATTCACCCCTTTTGCCAGCCGAAGCGCCCGTTTTTGTGCTGCTGGGATTCCCCTGAGGCTCCCCTACATGGGAAACCCCACCTCTAAACTTCTGTGTTTTTGTGATACTGCAGGGGAATCCCAGCATTGCAAAAATGAGCGCTTCGCTGGCAACAGGAGTCCGGAGGTGGGGTTTCCCAGTGAAGGGAGCATCAGTGAAATCACAGCATCACAAAAACACCAAAGTCCTCAAAACCCCACCTCCAGACCTCTGTGTTTGTGTGATGCTGCGATTTCACTGAGACTCCCCTCGCTGGGAAACCCCAACTCTGGACTTCCGTTGCCAGTGAAGTGCCCGTTTTTGCGCTGCTGGGATTCCCCTGCTGGGATTCCCCTGCAGCATCACAAAAACATGGATGTCTGGAGGTGGGAGGGGAGCCTCAGGGAAATCCCAGCAGCAGAAAAATGGGTGCTTTGCTGGCAATGGAAGTCCAGAGGTGGGGCATCCCAGCGGCGGTGGTGGGCTTGTAAGGTGAAAATAGTTTGTAAGAAGAGGCAAAAAAATCTTAAACCCCGGGTTTGTATCTCGAAAGGTTTGTATGACGAGGCGTTTGTAAGACGAGGTATCACTGTATTGAAGATAGCAGCGCTGTAGTTCTATTCCCAGCAGCTGAGACCCCACTACCAGATTCCTTGAAGCAAATCCAAATGAACAGAAGAGCCAACAATATCTTTGATCTACGATCACCAACCACAAGCTTGTTTGCTGACCATGTCTCCAGATTATCCTCAAAGGAAAGCACCAATCATTGTAGGGTGGTAGTAATATAGTCTCAGAACAACATAATTCAATACACATCCACCACAGGGCAATTGCAATGGGGTGGTGGGTGGGGGTTGGGTTACTTGTGTAGAAATGCAAATTCCTTATGCATTCTCAGTTGCAAAAATGTTGTTAGAATGTCTTTCTTGTTCTGTGTCTGTGAAACACCCTTTCCACCATTAACAATCCCAAGTTATTACTGTTCCATCTTCTATCACTACCATTCTGAAAATTGAAATGGTAGTCAGATTTCATTATAGTAGTTTTGTTACTAGAAAGACAATGTAAATACTATGAACAGGTAAATTTATGCATTCATTTCTAGTGGGCAAAATTCTAAACTGATACCTTCAAAATATCTTGGCATTTCACAACTTACTTTCTTGTTAATAATCATTGCCAACTAGCATTGCCAATAAACTGCTACAGCAGAAAGTGGAATCTATAATCCAACATTTTTGGCAGGCGCCAGAATTGTTCTTGGATATTTGTATGCTAGTTCTAAAGCAAAAAAGTATAATAATCCCCAGAATAAAAACAAGAGCAACACCTCCTTCTTATTTTGTAATATGAAACTCAATTTGCTCATTGTAGAAAATCTCCACAATACAGTGTACCCATTACTACATGTTTATATTTGTGCTTTAAGTTCTTGGTCAAATAATTGTTTGTATCTATTGTGATAATCTAAAATATATAAATTACCATTATATTATATTATAGATGTGAATTTCTTCAAAGGAAAAAGTCCAGAGATGAAATTAAACAGTATATTCAAAGTTATTCTGGATTTTTTGGCATTACGGTATTCTTTTTTCATTTTTATTTTATTGAAACATGATTGTTTAAGGAGATACTTTTAATGGGATATTGTATTTTTCAAAATATAAGACACACCTTCCCCCCCTAAAAGAGGCTGAAAATTTGGGTGCGTCTTATACTCCGAATGTATCTTTTTCAAAGTATTTTTCCCAGCCCTAATGAGGTGCTAGCAGTCTTCCCGGCTTTTCCCAGCTTGCAGGCTTGTTTTCATTGCTATTGCCTGAAAGGCTTTTTTCAGCCCTAACTGCCGCAGATCTTCCCAGCTTGCAGGACTTTTTCATTCCTTCTCCCTCTGAAAAAGATTTTTCCCCAGCCCTAAGTCTTTGCAGGCTTTTTCCTCAGCTTAAATCAAGTGGATCAAGTTTCCACTTTCCTCCTTTTTTTGCAGTTCTTTTAAATAATCATCCAAATTAAAAAAAGTAGAAAAACATTATTTCCATTCTTTTATGCCGAGTTTAATCCACTAATAGTATTTAAAGTGGTCTCACCCAGATGAGTCTGCGGAGAGGGGCGGCATACAAATCTGATTAATAAATAAATAAATAAATAAATGATTTCAATCTTCAATTTCTCACTTCAAAGCTTTGACGTCAGGACTGATGGCATTCTCTAGCCTCCGACACAGCCGATGGCCAGAAAGCTGGGCTGTGGCTGCCTTGCGGGTCTGTGGCAACCCCCTGTAGCATGTCCCAATGTGCTTCCCTTTTTCACCACTCACCGGACCAGTTCTGACCCTATTTTAGGGTCTCTGATCAGCTGGGAAGCAACTGTCTCATCCGATGCTGGTTCTACCCTCAGGTTTTAATTTTTGTGTTGGAAAATCTAACTAAACCTCATGACCAGAATATCTCTGGGACCGCCTTCTGCCGCACGAATCTCAGCGACCAATTAGGTCCCACAGAGTCGGCCTTCTCCGGGTCCTGTCAACTAAACAATGTCATTTGGCGGCCCCGACTCTCTGGAACCAGCTCCCCCCAGATATTAGAACTGCCCCCACCCTCCTTGCCTTTCGTAAACTCCTCAAAACCCACCTTTGCCATCAGGCATGGGGGAACTGAGATATCTCCCCCGGGCCTATACAATTTATGTATGGTATGTTTGTACATATGTCTGCTTAATAATGGGGTTTTAAAAATATTTTAAATTGTAAATTATTAGATTTGTTATGAACTGTTTTATTGTGTTGTGAGCCGCCCCGAGTCTACGGAGAGGGGTGGCATACAAATCTAATAAACAAACAAACAAATAAAGTATTTCTCTTGAGTTCTCTTCCTTCACATAATTAAAAATTTGATTGTTTTAGTATTGTGGGAAATTAAAGCAGCAGTTAGCTAATGCTGAGACCAGGTGGGGAGGGGCTGTCAGGACAATCCTAATTGGAGGATTACCAAAGAGGGAAAGAGGGAAGAACTGCACCTCTTCAAGACATAATTATTTCTCCAAGTATAAACTCATGGCAGATCAAAGAAAGGAATGTAATACTGTACTGTACATAAATTTAGCAATTTATATACAGTATCTATAAACTGAATTTAAAGAATCAATGGAACCTATTATCAAAATAATATGAAAAATAGAAACATGAATAAAAATAATTCTAATGGCTTTTTTTCTTTGGGTTTTTTTTTTTAGGGGAAGCATTTTGCAGCGTCTGCCAGGAAATGTTTACCTTCTGACCCAGGTACAGTAATGGAAATAGAATTCTATGCCTGTGATTTTAAATCACAAGGAAGCAGCGTAGATATTTTGGATGTTCAAACTTGACCATTGGCCTCAATGCCTGGCTCTGATGGATCTTGTTATCAAAAACATCTGAAGAATGTGAGACTGCAAGACCATGCTAATGGTCACGAGGTCCCAAATGCCATATAACCTCCATTATGAGTTCCCTTTTCCTATTGTAGCCTGCTAAAACTAACTTTTAGTGTGCATAGACTTTCACCATGATGCAAAGTGCAGTCACTGCAATGAAAATTCAACATCAAATCAGTTTCTATAGAATCACATGCTTTTTTTTTTGCTTCCTATGCTTGTACAATTTGAATTATTATCAGTGGTTGTGATCATATACTGTAGATGTCTATGCAAAGCAAATATATCAGTTCAGTATGGACAGGGCAGGACTTGATTGCAATGGATAACATTGCCCAGTTAATTATTTTGTCAAAGCTTTGAAACATTTATTTATTTACTTAGCACTGTATTTATTTTAAATACCTTTCATTACGAACTCACAATGGAATAAAATTTAACTCAAAATAATTAATAATTTAAACATCTATCACTCCGAACTCACAATGGAGTACAATTTAACTCACAATAATTTTCTTTTCTAATCTCATCGTATGGATAAAGTGTGAGTGTTGTATAAATGTCTCTCTACACATGAAAAAAAAAACATAGAAGGAAATGATGATTTTCAGATTTTTTATGCTGTTGGTTTGCGTTCCGAGCTTGGTGACTTGGTTGCAAACATTTCATCCCCATTCAACAAGTCATCTTCAGTACACTTTGGATAAGCATGTTAAGGTGTGTGCAGAGCAACCCTTGAGTTATCAAGGACATGCACATAGAAATGGGGTAATGCAGTACATATGAGTAATTATCCAGTCATACACACAGATATGTTAAAGTGCATATAATGTTTACTTTAAGAAACAGAACAGTCCAAATCAACATTCCAGGTCAACTCAGTCAATCTCTAGAAGTATAATAATCTTCTTACCAGTTTGTCTTTGTCATATACATTCAACAAAGATATTACAGCTTACAAACACATCAGAATAACAGAGAATAATAGAGCATAACACTATCAAGTCAAAGAATAAATCAGAATGAAATAATAGACACAATAAGCCATGATCTCTAGCTCCCTCTTCTGGCCACTTGCATCACTATAGCCAATCAGAACATAGCCAATAAAGGGCCGCAAAATTTTTTACTACCACCCTGGGGCCGTGCCTTATTTTGTGGGTGTGGCTTGCTGGCCGTGTGACCAGGTGGGATTGGCTTGACGATCATGTGTCTGGGGGTGGCTTAAAGGTCATGTGTAGTGATGGGCGAACCCAACGGTGTTCGGGTTCGGCGAGTTCGGACAAACTTCACGCAAAGTTTGGCTGAACCTGAACCCGAACCCGAACAGTCCGTGGTGTCAAAGCTCCACCCCCGGAATCCCATTGTTTTTTATTTTTACAGATTTTTAATTTTTATTTATTTTTATTTTTACTAAAAAGGACGCCGCAGTGACGCTGCAAGCAAAAGGAGGTCCTTTCACGTAAAAATAAAAATAAAAATTTTTACATGAAAAGACCTCCCTTTGCTTGCGGTGCATGCCGAACACCGCAAAATTCGGTACGGACGCGAATTGTGCATTTATTTATTTATTTATTATTTAGATTTGTATGCCACCCCTCTCCGCGGACTCGCCCAACACTAGTCATGTGACTGACTTAAAGGTGGTCAACATTATGTCACTCACATCAAGGATTTGGGTTAGGGTTAGGGTGCCTGGTCTCTCCTCGCCTCAAAGAGATACAATTTCCCTATCTGTTTACTATTACTGAAAATCCAAAATATACTATTTAATTCTATGTATATATGCCATATGTGTTCATACATATTATGTACAGGTACACAAAAATATACATTATTAAACTATAGGTGTATACGCAAACGGATGCACAGCTCTTCTAAAATTATACACATTCAACCTCATTTACTGCAATAGGAAAAATATACCCAGAGCCCAGAAGTGGGGAAAAAGAAAAAAATTCATAAGTTTTTCTACCGGATCTGCATACTTGACCAAAACTTTCTACTGGTTCTGCGTACCTGACCATACCCGTAGGAGCTCATCACTGAACATAGCATACATTTTGAAGCCATATTACATCAACTCATACAACCATACATTGTTGGCTTGTTTATATATTACCAACCCAACCATTTGTACAGAATACTAACATAGCACACTGAAAATGTCACCTCCAATGGGGATGAAACATTTGTAACCAAATCACCAAGCTCGGAACTCAAACCCACAACATAACTACCAACCCGAGCTACTAATTGTTCTATCGAGCTCTCTGGTAGAATCCTCCCAAAAATTCACAGAGACAAATTTCAGACACATACACACGTTTGAAAATTCAAAACAATGTTCTTTATACCGAAAATTCAAATAAACTAAGCCCTCTTTTTGTATAGCAAAGAGCACTCGTCTCCAAATAACCTGGTAATTTGTACAAGTCCCGTATCAGTTCTTAGATACTTAGCTTGCATCTGTGAGGCAATTCACAGTCCTTCTTCTCTCACAAAGTGAAACACACTTTGCTCCGGTTTAGTTTCAAAGCGGGGAAAAATCAGCATGCAAAGGTCGAAGTCAGCAATGCAGGCACGAAACACAACGATCAGATAATCCTCCACAGGCCAAACCCACAGGCCAAACCCACCCTCACTAATTACCACAGCCCCACCCAACCACAGGTGGCCTCGTTTTCTTTGATAATAATCTCTCAGCTGTTGTTGCCTATGCATCGCTCTCCGCATGCATAACTCTTGTTCCGAATCCAAGGAGGAGCTAGATAATTGATCTCCTTCTGAGCTGTCTGCCACACTCTCCTCCCTGTCACTCATGTCTTCTTGGTCAGAGGAGCCTTCATCAGCAGATTCCACCGGGAGCAAAACAGGCCTGCGGCACATCCACAGTCCTTCGGGCATGAGCTGGGCCAGAGCTAACCACAACACTAATAGTCAAAAATATTTCAGTTTCCTTTATTTACAGTTTTCTAGGTCTTTTAAAAACAGCATACATTTCCTTTTTTTTCTATAAATCATGAAAATATATCTACTTGATGATATCTCAGGCATATCTTCCTAAACTCTGTGATATTTTTGATTGCAATAGAGGATCTAGAACCCTTACTGAACATCTATAAGGATGAAGAGATTCGTCTGGAATCCTTCAAAACATGGCCACAAGATGCACATGCTGACCCACTAATTCTGGCTAAAGTAGGTTTCTTCTATACAGGTAAGTTTGCTTCCTCTCCCCCACCCTCCATAATCTAACCCTTATTTACCAAGGTCAGCAATTGTTGGAGTTATTGGAGTTTGATTAAAATTTTCATATTTGCATTCAGTTCTAATTAATAACCTTCTCTATCTAACCCACATCTTTGTAATTTTTTGCTATTTTAAATAATATTTTGAAAACATTTGTACATTATTTTAAGTCAAATAAAAAAACAGTTTTTGCAAATGATGACCATATTGAAGAATTTTTAATTCAGTTGCCTAGGAAATGTGTTTTAATTTTTTAAAAAATTCCTTGTATTATATAGAAATGTTTCTCAGGTTTGGTGGCTTTAAGATATGTACTCTTCAATGTCCAGAGTTCCTGGAATACTGAAAGTTTAAGTTCACATATCTTAAAGTTGCTGAGATTGAGAAACGCTGATGTAGAGTTAAACATTAACCACACTACTCTTAATATTTAATCTTACTACTGTTTGCTAATATTCTGCATGCTTGGAAAATGATTCATAGAAAAATAACTTTAGCTTTGAGTAAGTGTGAACACAGCACTTTTGTGGTACACATTAAGGCAGCTCAGTTACTTTAAGAGATACTTCGACTTTAAATAATGTATTCCTTAAAGTGTCAGCATGCTTTTTCATCCTTTCATAGGCTGTTCATTAAAATCAAGCAATTATGCTTGGTTGAGGGCTTAGCTCTATATTTGTTGTATTTAAGTGTTTAAGGACCCATGTACAAAAGTGTAAAAAAAAGGAGATGGAAATTTAACATAAGTAATATATCTTGACATATATAATACCAGGGGTGGGTTCTGGATTCTGCTACTGCCTGTTTGCTCAGGGACACACCATTACAGATTTTGATAATAATTAAAGAAAAAGATTGATCAAACATTGAGCTCCCCTCTCTCCATGTTTGTTTGTGGATATACTGTGTGTACATGCACCCCCCCCCACTGTGTTAAACTGCCTTTGCCTCTTTTTTTTAGGAAAAAATGATACTGTACAGTGTTTTTACTGTAATGGGTGTCTGCAAAACTGGAAAGAAACTGATGATCCTTGGGAAGAACATGTGAAAATTTTCCCTCAGTAAGTGAAGATTGTACTGAATTATCTCATTGCAATATAATTTATAAAAATGGTATAAATTTGTTTGTTTATAAGTTACAAATAATGCATACTCTTGCAGAAATTAATATAATAATAATAATTAAAATATATATTTGGATAAATGTGTATTTTTTAATTGGTAGGGGTTGAACAAAACATAGCAAGATAAGTAGAATATCTTCAAGTTGGGAAATAGGCCATTTCTGGTCTCTGGGTCCTCCAAGTGGATGGGGAAGGCTGTTTTCATCCTCTCCAGGCTCCTAGAAAGGCTCTGAAGCCTGGGGAGAGTGAAAAAACAGGACTTCCAATCCAACATTTCCAGCTTCTGGAGGGGTTTTGGGTGGGTGGGGAAGGCCATTTTCACCCTCCCGTCTCCTAGAAAGGCTCTGGAGTTTGGGGAAAGCAAAAAACAGACCTTTCCCACCACCTCCAGAGGCTGGAAACAGCCTGGTTCCCAACTCCGAGCTGGCCCACGTGCCCATGCATGCCGGACCCGAGTTTACGTGCCCACTGATATGGCTTCATGTTCCACTTGTGGTATGTGTGCCATAGGTTTGATCACTGGGATAGAGGCAGGCATTCTTTCTGGGTCAAAGAATTCAGGTGGCTGGACTACCGATGGAGTAGCCATGATAGCACACGGAAGGTCGATTTCCTCGTCGCCAATGTAATAACTCTCAAAGCAAGGTTGAATCAAATAAGGTTTATTTCACTAACAGGACAAGGAAATCAATTCAGTGAAGAAGCAATGGAGTATTAAGAACTCTATTCAATGACAGTTCTTTTATTTATACGATCTAGGCCAGCAACAGGGCAGTTTTACAAAGATACATTTTAAGCACCAAAAGAAGGCAACCAATAAACATGCAATAAACAAATCTGAACTTTTGACTTTTACCCTGTCTGGGTAGGTCACCCAGGTAAATATCTAACACTTTTAGTTAGTTGTAGTTATAGTTTATTAGATTTGTATGCCGCCCCTCTCCGAAGACTCGGGGCGGCTTTTGTATCGATATGGCTCCGCTGCCACAGGTTTGCCATCATGGAGATAGTCTATTGATGGATCCTAGGCTTTGATACAGGTAGAGGTATAGTTTTATTTATTTCAAAAAAAGAAAGTAACTTAAGGCAAACTAGAACAGTGTCAGCTAGAACATCCAGATAAAATAGCAAGGTTCAACCATTCAATGGTACACTATCTAAGGATATACAAATACTAGTGGTATCTGATACAGTTCATTTTGTTGATCTCAGTTAACACAGCTATTCTTTAAAAATGCATTGCAGCTGTAAGCTGTCAGATCCAGAAAGACGGCTGTCATCGGAAAATAGCAAAATGCAACCAGAGTCACAGCATGAAAAGGTAAAACAGAGGGTAGCTAGGATTTGATAGGTTAAGTTTTTCATTATAGAAAGTAATTTCCATTTATATAAATAGAAGTGTCAGAGGAAAAAAGAAGACTTGTTTTATTGTAATATTCTAAGAAATTGTCCCTGGTATGCACAAATTTTAGATTTTGGCTAGAAATTCAGGTTGCCACTATAGTAAAGTGACCAGATTTTAAAATTGATAAAGAGGGACACCATTGAGCCGGGGGGGGGGGGGGAGGGAGGGGGTGTTATTGGAAAAAAATGTGGCTTTCTCTTTTTTCTCTCTCTCTCTCTCTTTTCCTCTCTCCCTTTCTCTCCCTTTCTCTTCTCTTACTTTCTCTCTACCCCTCCCTCCCTCTTTCTCTCTCTTCCTTTCTTCCTCTTTCTTCATTTCTCTCTCTCCATCCCTCTTTCTTTCTTTTTCCTTCCTTCCTCTCTTTATCTTCTGTCTCTCTTCCTCCCTCCCTTTATCTTTCTTTCTCTCTCCCTCCTTCCCTCCCCCTCTTTCTCTATTCCTCCCTCCCTTTCTATTTATCTTTGTCTCTCTCTCTTCCTTCCTTCCTTTCTTTCTTTCTTCCTTCCTCTTTTTTCTCTCTCTCTTTCTCTCCTTTTCTCCCTCCCTTTCTCTTTCTCTTTCTCTTTCTCTCTTCTTTCCTCCTTTCCCTTTCTCTATTTCTCTCTCTTCCTTTCTTCTCTCTCTACTTCTCTCCATCGGTGGCACACACCTGTGCTGCCTCTCTCACCTGCTTCCAAGGCGACGCTGACACAGAGGCAGAGGCAGCGCGCGCTCAGTCGCTCCATTGGTGGTGCTGGGGCAAAGGCCCTTTGTGGAGAAAAAACCCTCTTTCTTTCTTTTTACGAAACGGGCACATCTTCCTTCACCAGGCCAGCTGCTACTTGGATGGAGCGGATGGATTTTCCCGCCCAGCACAAACGCCACTCCATCTTCCGGCCCCCAAGCACAGCAGACAGGCTGTCAGAGGAGGAGGGGGTGAGAAGGGACACCTAAGGGGTTAATTGACAGCTGCGGGAGCCTAAATGGGCGAAGAGCAAAAAGTTGCGAGGCCGGGGGAAGGCGACCAAAGGTGACATTGTGGGGCTTGCTGATGAGCGGAGCTGAGCTAGGGACAGAAGGGGTTGGGGAGTCCAACGCTTTGGCCATGCCACCCAGGGAGAAGGAAACTTCTCTCTGTGCTTGGAAGCCGCGAAGAAGGAAGCTTAGCTTCCATGCTGCCCCAAATCGGCTGATGCAGAGATCCAGCAATCTCCAGCCGGTGGCTTGTTTAAAAAAATCTGGACTTTTAAAAAGTGCCGCAGGATACAGGACAAATTGCTAAAAAGCATGACTGTCCCACTGAAACTGGGACGTCTGGTCACTTTACACTATAGACCCATACAAAAGTGAGTTTCACTGAAGAAGGCGTGATTGCTTTTATAGGACTATCAAAAACTAAAAGGAGGATACTACATTTTTTTGTATCTTATATAGTACAATAACTCTTTTGCATATTACACATTATCTGTTGGTTGTATTGGATCTTTATATAATGTTTAGTACCATTAATTGTAAATGAGTGAAATAGAAGAAGGTTCAGGTCACAAGAAGTTGATGGTAGTAGTAGAGGTAGTGGTAGTGGCTTAAGAATTGTTCTAAATTTGTTGTCAACAACTGTGTCCCAGGTAAATCATGTACAGTAATCAGTGTTCAGTCACTATGGTGACTGCCTAATTTGCACATGTGGAAGAGCCATACTAGTGCAGTAAAGGTTTTCATGCTATGATGTTCCACAATATTCTGTCTTGTCATCCATAAAATAATTGCTTACATAAATTAATGGGGGTAGATTGTAGTTGGTGTCACCAACTATTCTGAAGACACACTCCCTTTGGAATGCCAAGGAGTCTGTTGAGATATTCATGACATGGGAGAACCATTGTTAACAAGGTTAGCCAATGAATAGGCAGAGCAACTAAATCAACCAATGGGAGCTAACCAGATTCAGATCTGTGCAGAGGATCAAAACTGGAATTTAAGCCCAAGGCTGGACATGGTTCAGCCCATTCTTTACTCTCTGAACCTGAACTAGAAGTTGCTTGTGTTTTACTTTTAACTGTTGCTACATTGAAGAAGAACTCTGCTATTGGTAAATATATATATCATATTACTATGTTTATGTTGTGATTCAGCCTGAGGCTCCTCAGGGACCGGCTGGATCTCTGCCGGATCCATGCCCAGAGGAGGAGGACAGTGAACAGGAGGGGGAGGACCAGGCAGACGGGGGAGAGGAACGTCAGGAAGAGGAGGAGGGAGAGCAGCCTGAGACCCCCGGGGGGGAGGCTCTCCCCAGCTAGTAGCCTGGATTCATTGGATGAAGACGCACAGGCTATAATAGACATGAGGCAGCGATGTGCAGCTCAAAGATGGGGCCAATTAGAAAGGTATTTCCATCCCTGAATCGGCAACAGCTGGGTTTGGGTTTGGTTCTCCTCAGCAGGGTTGAAAAGGCAGGCCCGCCCTTACAGTCTTGTGGAGAGTTATCAATTGGGAGTCCTATGACCTTGCTTCGATTCTCGGCGTCTCTGATCTTGGCTTGTAGCCTAGAAGTTTGGAAGACTTGGGGGAGGCGTGGGTTTTATTATCTCCAGCGTTGTTTTTGCCAGCAAGAATCCTGTTTTATTGCCTGGCCTTCGTGAAACCTCTGTGAAGCTTCAGAGTGTTCCTGTCTGTAAGAACAGTTTTTGTTACCTGTGTTTGCTTGGAATTATATAAACTGCCTTTGCTTTTTACCAGTGTGTCTGGCTACTCTTTTTGGTTGGTGTTGGCGTCTGGGGGGACCCAGACAGAACAGTTTATAAAGAAGTTAATGAATCCAGCTGAATCAGTTATCTGGTTTTTATTTTTATGCAACAAACTCTGATAGAGTCTCTTCAAATTCTACACTAGTATCTAAATAGCAGGTCTAGACTAAAGAGAACAAACAGAAATTCAATAGATTAAAACAGTGTCCTTTTCAGTGCTATACAGCAGTGTTTCCCAACCTTGGCAACTTGAAGATATCTGGACTTCAACTCCCAGAATTCCCCAACCAGCATTTGCTGGCTGGGGAATTCTGGGAGTTGAAGTCCAAATACCTTCAAGTTGCCAAGGTTGGGAAACACTGCTATACAGGACAGAATCTTACTATGCTTTTCTTTTTTAGCAAAAGAATTACAATGAGAATTCAAATGAGATAGAAACTGTCAGCTCAGCCATGACCAGTAAGTATTCTACTGAATGCAATGACACAGATCACAGAGATTTTACCTTAAATTTTAAGATAAGTATGTGAAGTGTTCAGTTTATTCTGGGTCTAATAACCCTGCTCTAAAAACACCTGGGTAGCATTTGTATACAGTTCATTGATTCAACAGGTTTCTTTTTAAGACTTACATTTAAATTAGCATACCTAAGCTTTCAGGCCAAATGAGGGGCATACAGTCAACTGCATTGCACAACTGGATATCAAAAGAGATGCCTTATGTACAGTAGATGTTAATTTATTGTATACTGTAAATGATGCCCGATATGTGTCAAGTCATTGGTCTAAAGTAAAGAATGAATTTATTTTAATCCTAATATAATTTGGTGTCTTTGAGCCAATTTTGACTCTTGGTGAGTCTTCGGAGAGGGGCGGCATACAGATCTAATAAATTATTATTATTATTATTATTATTATTATTATTATTATTATTATTATTATGTAAGTCCCTGCAGTTTTTTGGCAAAGGTTTTAATTTGGGGACTTGCTTGCCCCTTGCCTCTTTCCAGCCAAAAAGGATGTGAATGATTTTTAATCTTATGGGTTTTTAACTGCTTTTTATATTGTATTTTATTTACTGTACGTCATCCAGAGCCCGTAAGGAGTTGTGCGGCCTATAAATTTAATAAATAAATAAACATCTCATTTCTGCTTTTACAGACATTGCTCTGGATGAACACGAATGGCTGCAAAGGAAGCTCTCACAGGCTTATAATGATTTCAGTTTCAGGAAAACGCTTTCTTTTGGGGACCACACTCATTTTGCCATTGACTTGAAATTGCTTTACGGGGATCTGGCCATTATCTCCAAGGACATCAGTAATCAACCCCAGCAGCAGCTGACATTGACTGAGATCCTGGAGAGCTTTTCTTCCATTACAGTCATAGAAGGAGAGGCAGGTAGTGGGAAGACTGCATTGCTTCGGAAAATAGCGATTCTTTGGGCCTCTGGATGCTGTCCCATACTCAACAGATTCAAGTTGGTTTTTTATTTGTCCCTGAATCCTGGGGAGCGTGACCAAAGTCTGGCCGACCTTATCTGCAGTCAGGTAATAGGGCTTAAAGGGGCCTTGACTGAAGATTCTCTGAAGAACATCTGTCAAAGTTTAACTAACGAGGTCCTGTTCCTTTTGGATGAGTTTGAGAAAACGAATGGGCTTTCCCATGCAATCGAAGATTTGATTCAAAAGAACTACTTGAATAAACACTGCTTGATTATTGCAGTCCGTCCCCACCAAGTTAGAGGGATTCGCCAATATGCCAACACTCTTCTCAGTATTTTGGAATTCCCATTAAGTAGCACCCTCTACCTGTTACGAAAACTATTTTCATACAATGTTCGGCTCTTGGGAGACTTTTTTATTCAGTTGTCCTATGAAGAGACCATACGTTCCATGCTGAAGACTCCCCTTTTCGTTGCAGCCCTTGCTTCCTACTGGGCTCAGAATCCCAATGGAAATATATTCACTGGCACTGTCATTTTAAAAGCCTACAAGCTGTACAACATGTTGAAATATCCTCAAGAAGTGGATCGCATGAAAGCTGTGATGTCTGCTTGTGGGGAATTGGCTTTACAAGGTCTCTTCAAATCCCTCTTTAACTTCAGTGAGAAAGACATGTCTGAAGTTGGCATCAATGTGGAGGAAGCTCTCTACTTTGGATTGCTGAGCAAGTTTACTGCCCAAAGGCTCCAGCCACTCTATAAATTCTTCCACCTTTCCTTCCAAGAATTTCTTGCAGGACAAAAATTGAGTGAGCTCCTGGCTTCAGATGTACAGGCGGATATAAATAAAGGCCTGGAATATTTGCAGCAGATCAACACATTTGAGAAAATTAATGGGCGCTATCAATATATTTTGAGACATGCTTGCAGTGAACCATCCAAAGCAGTACCCATAATAGTATCCTATCTCTTGAATTTATCCAATGACAAGAAATCACTTGAAAGCCATTCAGATAACTCTATTTATCTGCAGCAAACTCCAGACCTTAATTTAAGGCAACATGCGTTTGTCAAGGCTACCTCTAGTTTGATTCCGGAATATTATCACTTGCAATTCACCGAAACTGTACTGACATTTGCTATTGAGTTAGCCTATGAAAGCAACATGGTTTCCATCTGTGCACCTGTGATTTTAGAGTTTCTGACTGGGAAAGCAGTTCCTTTATATTTGTTGAAAGGTGGATCCATCCATAAATTATGTATGGATTATCCAGAAAGTTTGTTCTTACCAAGTAGATTTGAGGAAACGCTTACCGGAAGAGAGGAACCTATTGACATGGTTGCAGCGGAAAGTGCTTTTCTCAACTTGGAAGTTCCATCGGTCGAACCAATATACAGTCAAGCTTTTCAAACCTTCAGTAATATTAACCAGCAACTACAAGAAGACTTTGATGTTATTAATAATTTTAGGACCTATAGATGCAGAGAGATTCCAGATTCCATAATAACTCCATTTCTCTGTGTGAAAAGCGGTGATAAGATTCCATATCTGAAATTTTCTGTCAAATGTATGAGTTCCCTTGAAACTCCTGATATTCAGAATTTAAAATTGCTCTTCTCATTTTTCAATAATATTGAACTCAATTTGCAAAATTGCAAAGGCCTCCTTGAGAATATCAAGGTGGCTATTGAAGAGAATATTGAATATTTTAAAATCTGCCGCTTAGATAATGCTGAACTGAATGAGCTGGAAGAAAACCTACTACTTTCAATGTCTTCACTTGAATCCCTTCACATTAAGTCAAGCGCTTCAGTGCCAGGTATAGTAATTCTATCTTTTTTGCTTTTAATTTACAATGCAATATTCAATATTGCTGGATCTTGCAAGATTCCAGGCGGAAATAATACAAATATATTGTTCCATGAATAAATCAGGAAATACTGGTGGATTAGAAGAAGGAAAAGTGGTTACCAAGGGTGGTGGTGGTGGGAGAAGACTGTGTTTGATTTTGCTTGATTTATTTGAGAACTTTCTTAATAATAAGTACTGTTAATAATAAGTACTGTTTCCTGGAGGGGTCTGTAATATGGTAAATGATTTAGCTTTACTAGATAAATGGTCAAAGCAATGGAAACTGCAGTGTAATGTTTCCAAATGTAAAATAATGCACTTGGGGAAAAGGAATCCTCAATCTGAGTATTGCATTGGCAGTTCTGTGTTAGCAAAAACTTCAGAAGAGAAGGATTTAGGGGTAGTGATTTCTGACAGTCTGAAAATGGGTGAGCAGTGTGGTCGGGCAGTAGGAAAAGCAAGTAGGATGCTTGGCTGCATAGCTAGAGGTATAACAAGCAGGAAGAGGGAGATTGTGATCCCCTTATATAGAGTGCTGGTGAGACCACATTTGGAATACTGTGTTCAGTTCTGGAGACCTCACCTACAAAAGATATTGACAAAATTGAACGGGTCCAAAGACGGGCTACAAGAATGGTGGAAGGTCTTAAGCATAAAATGTATCAGGAAAGACTTAACAGGATTTCATGATAAACCTGAGTAATGTACTTTACATATTGATATAGAAATAAATGTATTGATTATCTGTTTGCCTTCAGAAACTCTCTTGGCAAATTTGGACAAATACATGTTTTTAAAGGAACTCTCATTGAATCTATCTGACTGCCGGAATATGTGTGATACCATCCCAGAGGGGTTCAAAAATCTTAACAAAATTGAGAAATTGATGCTCAGCAACTTTAAGTTTAAAACAGGTTCTGTCTGGCTAGGTAAGTGCTATGTGTATAAAATTCCAGAGTGCAACTGGTTGCATATGGATGAAAAACTGGGAGGTTTAATCCTTTTTCACCATTCTTTAAAAATGTGTTTTAAGTTATATTAGAACTGAGAATTCTTGTTCCTGTTTCAGAATGTAGTAAGTCCAGCTCAAAGGACTCTTAAGTGGAACAGAATAGATAATTTTTTTGTGAAGGATTCTCTGGGGTTTCAGGCAGTAACTGTGTTTCATCCTTAAATTTTATTTTTAAATGCATACTCATACAATTAATGGTAAAATTATTAACTGATCATATTTTAACAAAATCCTGGGGTGACACACACACACACACACACACACACACACAAATGCCCCATGGGCAAACTGAAAGTCCATTTTTCCAAACTTCCGGTTTGCCACCTGGGTTATTTTTGCACTCCGGGGCTTCAGGAAACTTAACCTGAACTCTTTGGACTACAAAACCCAGCACAAGGGGCAAATCAGACGTTTTCTGAATTTCTGGTTTGCCCGTTTGCCAGTTTTTTCATCGTCCCAGGCTTCAGTGAGGTCTGTGTGCATGCGCAGGGACTGGGGGAGGGGATTGTGCACATACTCAGGGGCAGTGTGCACATATGCTAGCACACCCACATATACCCGTTTGGCATGTGAATAATAAAATGGTACACAGTGTTCCCTCGATTTTCGTGGGTCTGAACTTCGTGAAAAGCCTATACCACGATTTTTCAAAAAATATTAATTAAAAAATACTTCGTGGTTTTTTATTCTATACCATGGTTTTTCTAGCCCGATGATGTCATATGTCATCGCCAAACTTTCATCCGCCATTGCTGATTGGCCGAAATCTCAGCCAATCAGTGTTGCTATCGCAAAAATTTCACCCATCATTTCTGGTTGCCCGAAATCTCAACCAATCAGCGGTGTTATCCTGGTGTGCATTATTTGTGAGTACTTTTCCAACTATTAAAACTATTAAAAGACACGTCCAAGATGCCTCCTAAACGTTCCCTTGGAAGCCTCGTGGAAGCAATGGACGCTGATGAAAACTTCACATTGAAGGGCTACTGGCGTCAGTACACGATCGCATCATGTCTGAAGAACATTCAGAATGCCTTAATGGATATGAAGACACAGACAATGAATGCCTGCTGGAAGAAATTGTGGCCAGAAGTGGTGCATGATTACAAGGGATTCGCTCCCAAAGAAATTCAACATGCTGCAGTCCAGAAATCTGTAAAGCTGGCACAGTTACTGGGTGGAGAATGCTTCAGTGACATGACGCTCGATGAAGTCAATGGTTTACTTGATGAGCATGGCCTACCGCTGACAGACAAAGATCTGGGGGAGCTCACCAGGTCAGCAAGTGAAGAATAGGAAGAAGAGGAAGCTGAACGAACTGAGGAAGAAGAAGAGGTTGGCCTAATGCTTGAATGGCTTGCAGAAGTGCACAGAAGCACTGCACATCTCCAACAGATTGTGGAACTTTGGGATCCCAACATGACTCGCTCTATACAATTTAAGGCCTCCCTTGACAACATCGTTGCACCATGTTAGCCCAGAAAAAGAAAATGCGCGAACAACTACCCATAACTATGTTCATCACGAAAACCAAGAGGTCTGTCACGCCATCTCCTTCAGCGTCCATTGCAGAAGTGCCCGATGGAGTGATGATTGAAGAAGATCATTAGTTATGTTAAGAATTTTTGCTAATAAATAACAAAAAAAAATATTGTTAACAAAACATTATGTTTATAAATATCAGGATCATTAAGTGTCTCATTCAATGATGAGTACCAGTAATAATGGTGAGTAAATGGTTGTCAAGGGAATGGGAAATGGTAATTTAGGGGGTTAAAGTGTTAAGGGATGGCTTGTGATACTGTTCATAGCGAAAAATAGTGTATTTACTTCCGCATCTCTACTTCGTGGAGATTTGACTTTTGCGGGCGGTCTCGGAACGCATCCCCTGTGAAAATTGAGGGAACACTATATAGCATTTCTTTCATATGCACATCATAGACCAATGTGGAAATCAGGTGGGAAGAAATTTGCAATTCATATCATGAGGAACTAGCTGAAAATGAAACTGGCAGATTTGTTCCTACCTAGGGTGAAAAGAATAGAAGTGAAATTTCTTAAAATGAGGACCCAGATTGTGGGGGCAATATGCCGGCTCTGTTTTTTAAAAAAGTATTATTGCTAACATGTTGTAAGCCATCCTGAGTCTACGGAGAAGGGCGGCATAAAAAATTGAATAAATAAATAAACTTATGCTTAAGTAAAATAGATTCTGATCTAACATGAAGTGAATCTGCTGTACACCTGACACTACTAAAGTCAAAAGTAACTTAAAATCCTTCACATTACATTGTGCTTTTTCTTTCTTTTTCTTTCTTTTATAGTTGAACTCATACGGAACTTTCCAAATCTCTCTCTCTTCCATTTCCAACATTCAACTTTTTTTGATATGGGAGCTCTTATGAACGCAATGTCTTCCTGCAAGAAGCTCACTGAAATTCTACTCAATGACCTGAACGTTGGAGATGAAGATCTGCATGCCCTTAGTAAGAAAGATTTAATGTAGAATTTTTGCCATATTTATACCAAATGACACTTTTGCTTAATAAAATGACAATTCAAGAAGTTCTTAATGTAAAATGTATCTGAGAAATTACAGCCTTCTGTGCTGACTTGAACAAATTGGGAAATGATGTATCTGGTTTGGTTTGTTTCTATTCTCCTGTACACACCAGTTGCTACCAGTATGGTTGAGGATAGCGCACTGGTAGTGAACACTGTGCTGCGGGCACAGCTTTAATTCTGGTAATGACCTATAAAGCCCTACATGGCATCGGACCAGAATATCTCCGGGATTGTCTTCTGCCGCAGGAATACCAGCGCCGATAAGGTCCCACAGAGTTGGCCTTCTCTGGGTCCCGTCGACTAAACAATGTCATCTGGCGGGCCCCAGGGGAAGAGCCTTCTCTGTGGAGGCCCCGGCCCTCTGGAACCAACTTCCCCCAGAGATCAGAACTTCCCCCACCCTCCTTGCCTTTCATAAATTGCTCAAGACCCACCTATATCGCCAGACATGGTGGAATTGGGACATCTCCCCTGGGCTTATATAGTTTATGTATGGTATGCTTGTGTTGTATGATTTTTAAATGATGGGTTTTAGATAATTTTTAATATTAGATTTGCTACATTGTATACTGTTATTATTATTGTTGTGAGCCGCCCCGAGTCTTCGGAGAGGGGTAGCATACAAATCTAATAAATAATAATAATAATATTATTATTACTATTATTATTATTATTATTAATAATAATAATAATAATAATTAAATAACATAATTATAATTATAATTATAATATGTTATTTAACTGGGACAGAATGAATAATAATTATAATTATAATTATAATTATAATTATAATTATAATTATAATTATAATTATAATTATAATTATAATTATAATTATAATTATAATTATAATTATAATTATAATTATAATTATAATTATAATTATAATTATAATTATAATTATAATTATTATTATAATTATTATTATAATAATTATTATTATAATTATTATTATAATTATTATTATAATAATAATTATTATTATTATTCATTCTGTCCCAGTGTATTTTTGCTTCGTGTGCATGTTCAGAAGCAAAATCATGTGGGGGATGTGCGTTTGTGTATGGGATTTTGGTGATTATTTGCTTCTGCGCATGCACAAAAGCACCCCCCCCAAATCTTATGCAGGTGTGCATCTTCTCACAGGATTTCAGCATGTTTTTGCTTCCATGCGCATGTACAGAACCAAAAACGCCCATGCATGCAAAACAACCAAAGCAGTGCACGCAACACACCGGTAGCAGCAGTAATAAGAATCTGCCCCGATGCACACGTTGTTATGAAATAAGAGTGCTGGATATGCTGAATCGTATTTGTAATCAGAAAAAAAAAACCATAAAAGGTTGGCAACAGTGGACAGGAGGAATGATCCTGAGGATTGTGATCCCCTTATATAGAGCGCTGGTGAGACCACATTTGGAATACTGTGTTCAGTTCTGGAGACCTCACCTACAAAAAGATATTGACAAAATTGAACGGGTCCAAAGACGGGCTACAAGAATGGTGGAAGGTCTTAAGCATAAAACGTATCAGGAAAGACTTAATGAACTCAATCTGTATAGTCTGGAGCAGTGATTTTCAACCTTTTTTGAGCCGTGGCACATTTTTTACATTTACAAATTCCTGGGGCACACCACCAACCAAAATGACACAAAATGACACTCTAACGCAGTACATATTATATATATATAGTTAATAATATAGTTTCTAAATGTATTTATAGTCACTTAGTGTGAAACCTGGGCCTGTTTCGATGAACACAAAAGGGATATCTGGCACAAATGGTAGTTTGGAGATTCATGTTTAATTTTCCCACGGCACACCTGATCATGTCTCACGGCACACTAGTGTGCCGCGGCACACTGGTTGAAAAACACTGGTCTGGAGGACAGAAGGAAAAGGGGGGACATGATCGAAACATTTAAATATGTTAAAGGGTTAAATGAGGTTCACGAGGGAAGTGTTTATAATAGGAAAGTGAACACAAGAACAAGGGGACACAATCTGAAGTTAGTTGGTGGAAAGATCAAAAGCAACATGAGAAAATATTATTTCACTGAAAGAGTAGTAGATCCTTGGAACAAACTTCCAGCAGACGTGGTTGGTAAATCCACAGTAACTGAATTTAAACATGCCTGGGATAAACATATATCCATTGTAAGATAAAATACAGGAAATAGTATAAGGGCAGACAAGATGGACCATGAGGTCTTTTTCTGCCGTCAGTCTTCTATGTTTCTATGTTTCTAGGATGGTTGAATAAAAGAAACTTGAGTCAGGGGCAGTACTATAACCTGAGAAAACAAGCGATGTTTATTTTATTTGTTTTGGTAATGACTCTTCCACCTGTTATGCAAGTTCCTTCTTCCAACTTCATTCTCACAAATAATTCAATTTCCTTTTCATATAGCAAGATGTCCTATGAACTGGAAGATTCAGAAGTGTCTGTGTCAAAATCTGTAAGGTGGTGACTGAGATATTTGTGATCAAAGCCAGACTCTTTTGTACATAGGTTGATATTACATTCATATACCCAAGGATAGATGTTACATTGTCGTGACACACCCATCGTCTCGCAGATTTTGGCCATAAAAAAACTCAGATAAATGAATTACAAGAAAATTGTAATTCATTTGTAATTGCATTCATTGCTGTAAAAATATTGGTAATGGTTTAATCATATCATCTGTTGATTTGAATTGAAGGCAGCTATTTGTAGTTGTTTACTTATGCTGATATTTATTTTTACATGTTGCAGGTGCTGTTTTGCCAAATTTTACAGCATTAAAGATACTGAATCTCGCGATGCTGTTTTTCAACAACTCGGAAACAGGCACAGCCCTGGGTATTGTTTAACTTTTCATTCCTGATGAATATGTTTTGGTGTTTGGTATAGTGCTGGTCTAGAAAATTCAGCATTTATGATGTTGCCTTTTCTTGAAGAGGTTATATCAGTGATGGCGAACCTTTTTTCCCCCTCAGGTGCCGAAAGAGCATGCACATGCGCTATTGTGTATGCGTGAGTGCCCACACCCATAATTCAATGCCTGCTGAGGGCGAAATAGCTTTCTCACTTCCCAGAGGCCCTCTGGAGGTGGGAGATGGCCTCTTTCCCAAAGTCTGGTGGTCCCAGTAGGCTCCTGTTTCACCCTACTCAGGCTCTAAAGGCTTCCCTGGAGATGGGGGAGGGTAAAACCGCCCTCCCCCACCCCTCCTGGAGGCTCTCTGGAAGCCAAAAATGCCCTCCCAGAGTCGCTGGGCAAGTCAAAAATCAGCTGGCCAGCACAAACATGTAGGTTATAGCTGAGTTAAGGCAATAGCTCGCGTACCAGCAGAAATGTCCTACCTGTTAACGACTACTTCACCTTCAACTGCAACAACACACGAGCACGAAATCGATTTAAACTAAATGTCAACCGCTCCAAACTTGACTGCAAAAAATACGACTTCAGCAACAGAGTAATCAACGCCTGGAATGCGCTACCTGATTCTGTGGTTTCTACTCCTAACCCCAAAACCTTTAACCTTAGACTATCTACAATTGACCTCTCCCCCTTTCTAAGAGGTCTGTAAGGGGCGTGCATAAGCGCACCATTGTGCCTACCATCCCTGTCCTATTGTCTGCTTTTTATCATTACTTATCTAATGTTTTATATGTACAAATTATCACCCTATAATTGTTTGACAAACAAACAAACAAACAAACAAACAAACATACAAACAAATAAATATGGCTCCGGGTGCCATTTGTGGAACCCATGCCATAGGTTCGCCATCACTGTTATATAATCACTTGGCAACTTTAAGACTTATGGACGTCAACTCCCAGAATTTCAACTTTTGGGAGTTGAACTCCACAAGAAGTCTTAAAGTTGCCAAAGTTGGAGAACCCTGATCTAGACAGTAGGTCTCCTGGGAGACACCCAATTGCCAATTTATTTATTTTTTACTTTGCAGCATTAGCTTTGCGCTCTCTTACGAATTTGGAAGAACTTGTTCTACCCAATGGAGAAGGAATAAGGCATGCAGCTAAATTGATTGTTCAACAATGTTCCCATTTTCCAAATCTTCGTAAGCTACAGTTTAGTCTGTATTTAAGTGCTGAAGGCCTGTTGGAAATAGGTAAGTTCTTAAAACAAATATTCTCTATACATCTTTTCAGCATAGGCCCATACTCTCTTCATTATCCAGATGAAAAGAGATTTGGCCTGGCATAACTATCCTATCCCAAAGATGAGCATGGAGCCAACATACATTTAAAAAGTCCTTAGAGCAACTTTTGACACATGCCTGTCATGTAACTGACATAAATTATGCAATGTTCATGTTGTCATGCAAATGATGTAAATGATATTTCTTTCAACTACATGATGCGCAGGGGTGGGTTCCTACTTACGTCGCTGTCGGTTCACTTCCTCCTATGCTGTGTGGGTGTGCCTTGTGCGTGCACGCACATGCACACTGATTTGATTGATTGATTTGATTGATTTATTGGATTTGTATGCCGCCCCTCTCCGCAGACTCGGGACGGCTAACAACAGCAGTAAAACAGTACAACAAAATCCAATACTAAAAGACAGTTAAAAACCCATTATATAAAAACCAATCATACATACAAACATACCATACATAAAATTGTGAAGGCCTAGGGGGAAAGTGTATCTTAGTTCCCCCATGAATGGCGGCAGAGGTGGGTTTTAAGCAGCTTACGAAAGGCAAGGAGGGTGGGGGCAATTGTAATCTCTGGGCGGAGTTGGTTCCAGAGGGTCGGGGCCGCTGCAGAGAAGGCTCTTCCTCTGGGTCCCACCAAAAAATGCCCCCACCAAGCCAAAAATAAGATGGCGACCACATGCAATGCCAGAAACTCAGCTTTTGTGCGTGCTCAGAATATATATATATATATATAATTGGCAGTGCCGGCGGACCGGCACTGACTGAATCAGTTCGGTGACATCATTGTGACATCACCATTTTATATTCAAATGAATCATATCAAAAGTTTCATTCAGAATGTCCAGGGGGAAAGCATTTTGAAATTACCTGATATTTCCCTGATATTTTCCTGTAACTTGTGATCTAGTTAAGGTGCAGTCGTAGATGATGTCATAGCAAACAGCTAAGCCATGGAGAAATATCGGTAGCTGAGGAAGCAAGTTGTTATGCTCATTTTTGCTTGACTCTGCCAAGCAGTGCAATCCGTTTTTTAAAAAATATGAGTTTTCCCTGACTTTTAAACATTTTAATACAGTTTGGTTTCCCCCCCTGATTTATTCTGTTTTCTTCATGAATTCCCTGATAATTCCCTGATATTTCCCGAACTGTCAATTTCCCTGATAATTCCCTGATTTCCCTGTTTTCCAGGTTTGCTGGACACGCTGTTCATTCCTTTTTATTATAAAGAGGATGCTCTTCCTCTTTATGCTAATTTCTCAACTTTAGCAACGTTCAAATGTGCGGCTTTTAATTCTCAAAATTTCCTAGCCATCATGCCTCTTGCAGATTATTTGCATATTTACAGCTTACATTAGAGAACCATCTTTCAGCTGTGGCGAGGAGGACGTTTGCCCAGGTTCGCCTGGTGCACCAGTTGCGGCCCTATTTGGACCGGGAGTCACTGCTCACGTCACTCATGCCCTCATCACCTCGAGGCTCGACTACTGTAACACTCTCTACATGGGGCTACATTTGAAAAGTGTTTGGAAAATTCAGATCGTGCAGAATGCAGCTGCGAGAGCAATCATGGGCTTCCCTAAGTATGCCCATATTACACCAACACTCCGCAGTCTGCATTGGTTGCCGATCAGTTTCCGGTCACAATTCAAAGTGTTGGTTATGACCTATAAAGCCCTTCATGGCATCGGACCAGAATATCTCCGGGACCGCCTTCTGCCACACGAATCCCAGCGACCAGTTAGGTCCCACAGAGTTGGCCTTCTCCAGTTCCTGTCGACTAAACAATGTCGGCTGGAGGGACCAACCCTCTGGAAGCAGCTCCCCCCAGAGATTAGGATTGCACCCGCCCTCCTTGCCTTTCATAAACTTCTTAAGACCCACCTTTTCCGTCAGGAATGGGGGAATTGAGACATCTCCCCCGGCCTATATATTTTATGCATGAGTGTATGTTTTATTTGAGTGTATGTTTGAGTGTATGTTTTATTTTAAATAAGGGTTTTTTAGTTTTTTAATTATTTAGTTATTTAGTTATTGGATTGTTACCGTATATTGTTCTTATTATTGCTGTGAGCCGCCCGAGTCTACCGAGAGGGGCGGCATACAAATCAAATAAATATAATATATATAATATATTGCATACAGGACATGAATACCATGGTGTACAATTTATTTGGAAATAATTTCATTTTCCTACTCATTGTTTCTGTTTCAGCAAATGTAGCTGCCGATGGAGGTTTTCAAAAACTTGAAATTCTGTGCCTCTCAGTCAACCATAACATTGCTGAAGAGACTTGGAGGAATTTCTTTCAAGCGTTGTCCAACATGCCAGCCTTACAAAATATGGATTTCAGTCGCCTTGTTACACATCAAATCAAATGCCAAGCAGTAACCGTGAAGTCTTTCGTTCAATGTGTTTCTCGACTGCCCAACCTCAGGTCAATCAGCATGATTGGCTGGTTGTTTGATGAGAAGGATCTCAACATGTTTGAGATTATGAAAGAACAACATCCTCAAGCAAGGAATTTAAGCTTAACTTGCAAATTTATATTGCCATCTGCACCTATTATTAATGAATAAAGTAGTGGAATATAGTTCACTGTACCCTATTAACATTAGTTAATATGCCTTATTCTCATCATTTATTGACTTGTTTCAAATTTTATTTGTGTCAATCATCCTGTAATTTTATCTTTTTCATAACCATAGATTCCCATTTTTTTGAAAGCTCTTCCCCATCAGTATTGGTACCACTTCCTGATTGGTGCCACATCCCGCTGATTCCATGATATAGTTAGTATGAGCCGCTGAGATAATTTACTTACCGGTAATTTACTTACAGTTTAGCTGTAACAGAACACCACTTGTAATAATAATAATAATAATAATAATAATAATAATAATAATAATAATAATAATTTATTAGATTTGTATGCTAGCCCTCTCCAAAGACTGTAATTGTGTATATTGCTGAAACTTTGGTTTTAGTCTAGTTTTCCCATTGATGGGAAAGCTGAGCAGTCCAAATTCTAACATGAAATTCTGACTTGATTATAAATTGATGGAATAGTAACCAGCATATAGTTGGGGATACTATCCTAAGCCTATCTGGAAAGAATTACTACCATTGTAATATTTTTTGACACATCCGTCAGCATTTTTTCATGTTAAAACAGTTTTTTAACTTATTGACACATGTCTAACTTTAATTCCATATAGTATTTACCCTGATTGCATAATTGTTTTCCCCCCCTCATTTGCTACACTCAAATGGTAGATCATTTCTGCTGAGGTGTTGAGATGTCCATTCTTGTACGGGTAATAATTTCACAATTGTTATTTTATCTTTTATATGTTTTTTTGGCTGTTCTTTCAAAATATAAGCTTCAGGGATAAGGTCATGATGTTGTTCAAGATATCTAAAACTCAGCTCACAACTTGGGCAATGGTTTACCTCCTTTAGTCTTGTGATCCTGATGGAAGAGTTATCTCAATGCATATTACAAAACTCTGTTGATTTTCTGAATTAAGCAAGGAAATCTAAGTATTACCTTAATAAATGTAATGTAATATATATTATGCATATCTATGTGATTTACTAGTTATACTGTTAGCCTGTAAACATACATTAAATTAGTAAAATAGATATATTTGGTTCATTACTACTACATGTTTTTATTCTTTTTAACTTTCAATTTGTATTGGACAAAATAAAAATAAATAAATAAATAAATAGGCATTTCTGTAATTGCTAATTACAATTATCATGCGGAACATTTCTGCAACACACACAAACACCGTCAAGCGCACATATGCCTGTCAGTAAGAGCAAAGTGTGGACACACTTCTGTTTTTGTAGGACTGCTGATTTCTCTTTTTAAAAAGGCATCGTGGCTCTGCCGCTGGTATTTTCAATACAATTACAGTAATGCAAACTCTGAAGGTATCCTATTCCAGGGGTGGGCAAAGTTGGCTTCCCAGCAGCCTCCCGAAGCCGAAGCCGGAAGTTTGGGTTTGGCGTTCGGCTTCGGGAGGCTGCTGGGAAGCCCCCCGCTGTTTTAAAGGTGACAGCTGGGCGGCGGGGCTTCTCGGCGGCGGCGGCAGGTTCGTAAGACGGAAAACGTTCGGGTTCTGGAGGCCGCTTTGGGTTTTTGGCTGGGAGGGAGGGCAGGAGGTCCGGCGCTGGGGGAGGGAGTCAGGAAGGTCCTCCTGCTACCCCCTCCCAGCGAAAAACACAAAGACGGTCTGCCGCCGCATGCATTTTTTTTCCCGTTGCATGGATTAATGGATTTTACATTGTTTCCTATGGGAAACAATGTTTCATCTTACGAACTTTTCATCTTACGAACCTCCCCCTGGAACCAATTAGGTTCGTAAGACGAGGTATGACTGTACAGTGAAGGGCTACCAAAAGTTTTACTATCACCCTGTGGGACGCCCTGCATTTTCTTTCAACATCTTTCAGTGCAAATTGGGTGCTCTGGGGTGGAGCTCCATTTTCACTACCCCACTGCTTTCCTCCCATCTGGGCAGTAGCTCACCCCTGAATGTATTCCTTCAGTTTGATAGGTTTATTCTTGTATGTCAGAGTAAACGACTCTTTTAAGATATGGTAGCAGTGGGTGTTAGTAGAGACATAATTTCCATTTGCTGAATGGAAGAGTCTCTTCTAAGTAGCTGCTATATAGGATCCAAAAAGAAATATGGGCTGGAATCAAGTGTCCTCCAGGTGACATCTGGCCCAAGCCTTTCAAGTGCCATAAGCAAATTGGCCAAAAATGTTGTTTGAACCTTTGATTTCATTTCATAGGCCAACCTATGAAGGTCCCACTGAAACGAACAACAAAGAACAGCAGTGTTTAATGGCTGTTTACTTATCTCGCCTTGGTCTAAAATTTCTGTCTGCTTTCTTTACCGTTGATTAGAAATAGTTGTACGATCATTTATGCAATTATTGATATTCTGACAAACCAGAAACTGTTAAGATGAGACAGACTTCCAGTGACTAACCATGTACATTACCCTAAATACCATACAAGTATTTTAATATTGCAGATGCAAACTTGCAGTATTAAAAAAATAATACTGATATATAACACTTTTAGTTAAGTGGGTACGTTGAATAAACATAACTTTGAGTTTCAAAACACATTGATTTCGTTGTTGTCTTGGGTGACATCTGTGAAAAAAATTCAGGTGCTCAGGCATGAAAATGTGCCACTCAGACACTATACTTTTCCACTCACACCAAAAAAACCTAAGAGGGAAAATTGCCCGCCACCCCTCCTCTGAGTAACCTGCTGCCGAGCGGCCTCCTTCACCCCGCCCACTTAATTCGTGGGGCAGATGGGCTGGAACCTTCACCTGAAAAAAATCAAAGAACCCCTAAACCCATCCCAAACAACATGACAACACATGTGCAGTGCTGGAAACTCGGCTTCTGCATTTGCACAGAAGAAAAAAGTTTTTTTAAAAATCCATTTAAAAAAAAACAAATATTAAAAAAAAAAGATGGCAGAGCCCATGGACCAGCACCAACCAACCCAATTTGGTGATGTCATCATGATGTCACCAGAAGGTTGCTAACAATTCGGGTGAACAGTTCTAAACCATGGGGGTGGGGGAAACCCACCTCTGATTGAAACTAAGTTATTTGCTTAAAACATTAACACACGCTCTGATAACTGAAACTCAACTTTCATTTTTGTTTTTGTCATATACAATAAACAGTTTACTTTTCATTTTATTAGCAAATTTGTATTATCAACACCATAACCTTTGATGATTGGGTTCCAGGAATTTTTTTTTAAAGTTCCATGGCTTGGAAAAATGTGAAAACTCTTGATTTAGATCAGAGGTCCCCAACCGCCGGTCCGCGGACCAGGACCGGGCCGTTGGGATTTTTCAGCCGGTCCGCGGCGCCGCTGCCCTCCCGGCAGAGAACATTATGCAGGACGGGGTGGGGCGTCGGGCAGTGATGCAGCCCTCCACACTTCTCCACAGGGCGGGGAGAATCAGGAGGCTCCTTTGGCGGCTGGGGGCTGCCTGGCTTTGTGATTTTGGCTGGGGGGAGAGTTAGGAAGGTCCTACTTCTCCCCCCCGCCAGCCAAAAATTCAAAGCCTATCTGCTGGATATGGGCGATGGGTGGGACGAGCGGCGCGGAAGCCGGTGGCTGTAGCAGCTGCTGCAAGAGGCTTCCGTGCCGCTCTGTCCCACTCATCGCCCGTATCCAGCAGATAGGCTTTGAATTTTTGGCTGGGGGGGGGAGAAGTAGGACCTTCCTAACTCCCCCCCCAGCCAAAATCACAAAGCCAGGCAGCCCCCAGCCGCCAAAGGAGCCTCCTGATTCTCCCCGCCCTGTGGAGAAGTGTGGAGGGCTGCGTCACTAAGCTCCACCCCTCCATAACCCCACCCCCATATGACCAAAGCCCCCCTTCCCCCCACCGGGCCATGGAAAACTGGTCTAGCTTAAAGCCGGTCCCTGGTGCAAAAAAGGTTGGGGACCTCTGATTTAGATAATCGATTTCATCTAAGAATCTCTGTATTCCCATCTACCCCCACCAAGCAATAAAGTCATTTTATTTATTTATTCGACTTCCATGTCGCCCAATTGTAAGGGCAGCTTACAATAATAATATAAATACAAATACAAATAGACACAGAACAATAAAAAGAAGTCGAATATAATCCAAAACTACAAAACCCCATATTAAAAGAAAGCCATTAATTATAAAGTAGTCATAATCCCATACATACATACCATTCATACAGTGTGGCCCTGTCAGTTGTTAGTTCATGGCCCCCAGGCCCGCTGGCAAAGCCAAGTCTTTGTGGCCTTATGGAAGGTCAGTAGGGTGGGAGGAGTAGGGACATCAGAGGCTAGTTGCTTCCATAGAGCTGTGGCAACCACAGAGAAGGCCCTCTCTCGTGGTCCCGCCAACCTGCATTGCTTCGTCGACGGGACCCGGAGGAGGCCAACTCTGTGTGTTCTTATGGATCTCTGGGAGGTATGTGGCAAGGGGCGGTCCCATAAATAGTCTGGCCTTGAGACATGTAAGGCTTTATAGGTAATAACCAACACATTTAATTGTGCCCAGAAACAATGTGTAGGACAGAAACTGTCCTACACATTGGGAAGAAGAATCTGAACTCCAAATACGAACTGAATAATCAAATTATCACAGATAATCCCCACTCGGTTAAAGACCTTGGTATACTAATAACAAAAGATTTAAGTGCCAAAGCCCACTGCAACAATATAGCCAAGAAGGCTTCAAGAGTTGTAAACCTTCTGCTCTGGCAATCTCACACTACTTACCAGAGCTTACAAAACTTTTGCCAGACCCATCCTCGAATACAGCTCATCTGTTTGGAACCCATATCGCATCTCAGACATTAACACCCTTGAAAATGACCAAAAATACTTCACCAGAAGAGCCCTTCACTCCTCCACTCGAAATAGAATACCCTATGAAACTATCCTGGGCCTAGAAAGTTTAGAACTAAGACGCCTTAAACAAGATCTAAGTATTGCCCACAAGATCATATGCTGCAACGTCCTGCCTGTCGGCGACTACTTTTCAAGTAGAGCGTGTTGCAATAATCAAGACAGGGGGTGATGAGGGCCTGAGTAACTGTGCATAGAGCCTTCTAGTCCAAATAGGGCTGAGACTGGTAAACTAGGTGAACCTGGGCAAACGTCCCACTGGCCACAGCTAAAAGCTGGTGATCAAAACTCAGCTGTGGGTCCAGGAGGACACCCAAGTTGCGGACCCTATCTGAGGGGGTTAGTGTTTCCTCCCCCCAGAACAATGGAGGGACAGTTCAAGGAGTCCTTGGGAGGAAATGCCCACAGCCTGTTGACCCACCATCCAGATCCTTACAGATCCAGATCCTTACAGATTCCAGGCACTGGCACATCACATCCACCGCTTCACTGAATTGGCATGGGGTGGAGATGTATAGCTGGGTATCATCAGCGAACTGATGATACCTCACCCCCTGCCGTCAGATGATCTTGTCCAGCGGCTTCATGTAGATATTAAATAGTAGGGGGGAGAGGACAGACCCCTGTGGCACCCCGCAGAGGAGAGGCTGAGAGGTGGAGTTCTGCCCCTCCACTAACACCGACTGCGAACAACCGGAGAGATAGGAGGAGAACCACTGTAAAATGGTGCCTCCCACTCCCAATCCCTCCAGTCATCACAAAAGAATACCATGGTCAATGGTATCAAAGGGTGCTTAGAGGTCAAAGATCACCAGAATAGAGGAATGTCCCCTCACAAAGCACAAGAAAGAATTTTTTCTGCACCAGCTCAGGAAGCTCAAACTGCCCAAGGAGCTGCTGACACAGTTCTACAGAGGAATCATTGAGACTGTCATCTGCACCTCTATAACTGGTTTGGTGCTGCAATCCAACAGGACTGACACAGACTTCAGAAGATAATCAGAACTGCAGAAAAAAACCATTGCTGCCAACCTGCCTTCCATTGAGGACCTGTGTACTGTACAAGTCAAAAAGAGGATGGGGAAAATATTTACTGACCCCGCGCATCCTGGACACAAACTGTTTCAACTCCTACCCTCAAATCGTCACTACAGAGCACTGCACACCAAGACAACTAGACACAAGAACAGTTTTTCCCCGAACGTCATTACTCTACTAAACAAACAATTTCCTCAACACTGTCAGACCTTTTACTAAATCTGCACTTCTATTTCTACTAGTTTTTCTCATCATCCCTATCATCCCTTTCCTCCCACTTAGGACTGTATGACTGTAACTTGTTGCTTGTATCCTAAGATTTTTATTAATATTGATTGTTTCTTCATTGCTTATTTGACCCCTGTGACAATCATTAAGTGTTGCACCACATGATTATTGACAAATGTATCTTTTTCTTTTATGTACACTGAGAGCATATGCACCAATACAAATTCCTTGTGTGTCCAATCACACTCAGCCAATAAAATTCTATTCTATTCTATCCCAGGCCAGTCAGAGATCATCCATCAGCACAACCAAAGCAGTTTCCATGCTGTGACTGGTCCTGAAACCAGACTGAAAGGAATCTAGATGACGAGCTTCATCCAAGGACCATCGGAGCTGGAGTGCCACCACCTTCTCAACAACCTTACCCCAAAAGGGCAGGTTGGAGACTGGCCTATAGTTCTTCAATTCGGCTGGATCCAGGAACGGTTTCTTGAGGCGGGGTCACACAACCGCCTCCTTCAAAGGCTGAGGGAATGAACCCTCACTCAAGGAAGCATTAATCAATGCCTAGATCCAGCTGTGTGCCACCTCCCGACTGGCCGAAACCAACCAGGAGGGGCATGGGTTTAGTAGGCAGGTGGAAGAACTCACAGTTCCCATTGCCTTGTCCACATCCTGAAGGGTTACCAGGTCAAACTCTTCCCAAATGATGGAACTAAGATCTGACCCTGTCGCCTCGGTCTGAATTGCCTAATTGGAGTCCCGATTGTTCTGAATCTGAGCGACTTTATCTGCAAGAAACTGAACAAATTCCTGAGCCCGCCCCTGCAAGGGCTCCACTGCTGCCTCCGTATTCAGGAAAGAGCAGGTTACCCTAAACAGGGTGGCTGGCCGAGAATCTGCAGATGCAATAAGGGTGGTAATGTACGCTGACTTTGCTGCCTCTGTCGCCACAAAGTATCTCCTAATATAGGCTCTTACCTGTGTTGAGTCAGACTCAGAGTTGCTGACCCTTTATGCTTGCTATAGGCGTCTCTTCTGGCGTTTCATCCCCCAGAGTTGCTCAGTAAACCAAGGAGATCTCCAGGGTCTATTACCTCAGAAAGGCCCCCAATGCTGTCACCGGAGACTCGGATGGACTATGGACAAACGAGTTGGGAATTTCCCCAAGCTCCCTCTGAAACCCATCTGGGTCCATTAGGTGTCTGGGGTAGAACCTCCTAATCGGTTCTGCCTCCCTGTGGTGAGGGATTGTTTGATTGAAGTCCAGCCTCAACAGGGAGTGATCTGACCATAACAAGGTTGTAAGGACTATGCTATAGAACCTATTGTTCCCTTGTTTTGCTTCCCATAGGTATATTTCTCAATTGAGGAAAGTCCATTTTTCTTACTTCCTTTTTCCTGTAAGGGGAGGGTTTACTTTTGGTATATGGGCTGAGAGAACCTTTTTGTCCTGAAGCAACTGATTTCAACAGTCCGTGAATCAGTCTCTGGAATCAGGTAAGTTCCAGTGCTAAACTGAACTATCAATAAAGGCGATATTTGTAGCTCAGAGTTGAAATAAGGAATCCTCTGTGCTCTCTGAACTTGCTTGTTTTCTTGCAGATGTTTCATTACCCAAACTAGGTGACAGGCATGATGATGTTACTTAGTTTGGGTAATGAAATGCCTTTAAGTAGAACTGAACTGTATTTGAGAATGCATTTGACGTTCAGTATATAATGTCAAAGAATACTATGACATAAAACTAATATGCATTCCTATTTCCTCCTATATTTTTTCCTGCGTGTTCTATTCGGTGCCAGTTTTGATTTTGGGGGTGGCTGAAATGGAGCGGTTGTTGCTATTTGTCTCAGTCTGCAATGTCACATATCTGTTCCAATCTGTTCTTTGCCTTCATTAAGTTTCAACTTTAATTGACCTCATGAATAGTGGGTTTTACAAGACTATGCAGTTCAAATTCAAAGAGAAAGAGAGGTGGTGTTAATTTGAAGTGTTTCCTGCAGATAATAGCGAACACTGCCTGCATGGGTGAGAATGAAGGTTTCTTTCAATCATGATTTTTATTAGTACCAGAACAAGGAGGTTTATAATAATTTCTGATTTGGATTCAGACTGTGTACATTTCCAAGATATTCACACCAATTTGAATTGCAAGTGGCATTTCATCTTCATGCCTAAGAAAATTTCCTGGGAATTTGTTTTTGCATTGAACAAGTTAAAAAAAATATGAAAAAAGGGTGAACCAATGGTGAGAGAAGAAGCATAAATACCATGCACACAAAATCTACCTCTATATTAGTGTAAGTCCTTTTGAAAAGAAATTTCATTGGTTTTTTTTTTAGGTTTAATATTTGCTTTTGCTGTATCTACATTGCTGGGATATACTAGAATCATAGTATGAGTCACAGGAGTTTTTATATGGGCTTTTTTAATAGCTCGAAAAGTGGGGGAAAGGGAGAGGAGGAAGTAATTTGTTAATTCTTTTCAGCAGAAACTAATTTGAGATTTATAATTGATATCCTGCCAAAGATTTTGTTTCTACTGCCTGGCAAAGGAACTCAAGGGACATCCTCCAGCAAGTGAATTTATTTATTTATTTATTTATTATTTATTACTTGGATTTGTATGCCGCCCCTCTCCGAAGACTCGGGGCGGCTCACAGCATGTAAAACAAATCATAGTAATCAGACAGATTTAAGATATTTAGATATATAGGATTTCAATAGCATTTAGACTTATATACCACTTCAGAGTGCGTTTACAGCCCTCTCTAAACAGTTGGTGGACAATCAACTAAACATGAGCCAACAATGTGCAGCAGCAGCTAAAAAAGCCAACACAATCCTAAGCTGCATCAACAGGGGAATACACTCCAAGACCAGGGAAGTCTTAATACCACTCTACTATGCCCTGTTCTGGTCACAACACTTCAAAAGAGACATTGAAACTCTGGAGAAGGTGCAAAAAAGAGCAACCAAGATGATTAAGGGATTGGAAACCAAGACTTACGAAGAGAGACTGAGGGAACTGGGCATGGATAGCCTAGAGAAAAGGAGGGCCAGAGCGGACATGATAGCAGTCTACAAGTATATGAGGGGATGTCACAGAGAGGAGGGGATCACTTTATTCTTCAGGGCACCAGAGGGCCGGACGAGGAACAACGGCTAGAAACTGACCAAGGAGAGATTCAACATGGAGATAAGGAGGAACTTCCTGACGGTCAGAGCGATCAACCAATGGAACAACCTACCAGCGGACGTTGTGAACTCCAACAGAAGATTGAACTGCCACTTGACTGGTGTACTATAGTGTTCCTGCTTGGGCAGGTGGTTAAACTCGATGGCCTTCATGATCCCTTTCAACTCTAACAATAAATAAATAAATAAATAAATAAGTGAGTGAGTGAGTGAGTGAGTGAGTGAGTGAATGAATGAATGAATGAATGAATGAATAAATAAATAAATATTTACAGAATCAGCATATTGCCCCCAGCAATGTAGGTCCTCATTTTATCCACCTCAGAAGGATGGAAGGCTGAGTCAACCTTGAGCCAGTGGTGAGATTTGAACTGCTGAACTACAGCTAGCAGTTAGCTGTAGTTCGTAATGTTCATAATATGCCTGGATAAGTAAAATCTTGAACAATTTCCTGGCTTTGGAAGAATTTGTAAAGTTTGTGAATGGATCCTCTCCCTTTCCTCCTAGACTGGTAACCTGAAGTATGGAGAATGGATACAAATAGGAGGGTAGATGTTCTCCTGATATTCCTTGGAAACTCTCCTTCATGCCTGTAATATTTCCTCCAGGATAAACCTGAACACATTTCTGGTGTGCATTTCAAAAATTGCTAGATTTGTTTTCAAAAATTGACCCTGCTGTCATGTCGCAACACTAAAGGATGAACACATAATGAATGAAAGAAAAATCTTTGCAAAGACAATTTGTGACCTATTCAGAAACAGTCTCACTCACAAACTGGAGGCATGGAGCACTTCCATATCCTGCAGCCTGCTAGAAGCGCAACTTGATAATTGGCTAAGCCCAACGTTCATTCTCCTGCCAACCTAGCAGTTCAAAAGCATGAAGATGCAAATAGGCACCACTTTGGTGGGAAGGTCACAGCATTTTGTGTACCTTAGGATACAGTCATGCTGGCCATAGAACCACAGAAGTGTCTTCGGACAATAGTGGTTCCCTCGGCTAAGAGACATAACCACTGCCCCCTAGAGTTGGTTTTGACCAGATGGGAAATCTGTACCCCAACCTTTTAAACTTTCATACGCCTAGACCAGGGGTATCATGGGCTGTGGGCTGGATGCGTCACGTGCAGGGCCACCATCAGGAATTTTGGGGCCCCATACAGCCTAAGTGTCTGCCCCCCCCGCCATTTTAAAACTATTTTAAGTCGCTGAGCCACTCCATCCCCTGGGAATCATTTCCCGCTTCACGCCAAGTGAGGCGGTCCCATAGGCCAGTGTTTCCCAACCTTGGCAACTTGAAGATATCTGGACTTCAACTCCCAGAATTCCCCAGCCAGCGAATGCTGGCTGGGGAATTCTGGGAGTTGAAGTCCAGATATCTTCAAGTTGTCAAGGTTGGGAAACACTGCCATAGGCTATTTCAGGAACTGGGTTAAGCCGATTGTGTGGACTCATCCAGGAGAAAGAAAGAAGCGGGAGCGGCGAGGGAAAGAAAGAGCCTACTGGCATTGGTCAGGCAGAGCATGGCTTATTTACGGCTCATTGGCACTTCTCCCTTCTTGGAAGAGGCCTTGTTGACAAAACCATGTGCTTTCTAGCGAGGGGAGAGGGGAGGGGGATCCCACACCTGGCAGCCACTGGCGAGGAGCTGGAAAGGACGAGGGGAGAGAAAAAGCAGGGTACCAGCAGTCGGGCAGGTGTCTTGAGGGGGCAGGTGTCTTGAGGGGGCAGGTGTCTTGAGGGGCCATCTGGAAGGAAGGGAAGAAAGGCGAGGACGAGCTATGAAGGAAGGAAGGAAGGAGGAAGGAAGGAAGGAAGGAATGGTAAAAGGGGCGATCAAGAGAGGAATGGGTGAATGAATGGACGGAGGGTGAGAAGGAAGGAAGGAAAGAGGGAAGGGACAGGAACAGAGGAACGGTGCAAAGAAAGCAAGGAAAGGTGTGAAAAGGGAGAGTAAGAGAGGAAGGAGTGAAAGAAGGGAGTGAGGGAGGAAAGAAGGGAGGAAGGAGAAGGAAAGCAAGAAATGGAGGGAGGGAAGGAAGGAAGGAAAGAAAGAAAGAAGGAAGGAAGGAAAGAAAGAAAGAAAGAAAGAAAGGGGGAAGGGACAGGAACAGAGGAAGGAAGCAAGGAAACTTATGAAAGGGGAGAGTAAGAGAGGAAGGACTAAAGGGAGGGAGGGAAGAAGGTAGGAAGGAGAAAGAAAAAAAGAAATAGAGGAAGGGAAGGTAAAAGAGAGAAAGAAAAAGAGCAA